>NW_028284166.1:0-58632 GCF_059516105.1 Syngnathus floridae | reverse complement strand
TGGACGTCCAGTTAGAACTTCAGCAGGAGAAGAACAAGGTGAAAACCTCAACAGACAGACACTGCCTGCCTCCCTGCCTGCCTCCCTGCCTGCCTCCCTGCCTGCCTCCCTCCCTCCCAGTTTTCCCGATGTAGATTAGACATGCGTGTGCCATGACTGTGTCAGCCTACATCAACAAATGCACCGAGGACGTCAGCACCACTAAGAATATCATCACCCGGGGCAACCAACGACCCTGGATGACTGAGGAGGTACGTCAAACGCTACGAGCGCGGAACTCTGCCTTCAAGTCTGGCGACAAGGAGACACTGAGGACAGCGAGAGCCAACTTGAACCGTGCCATCAGGATAGCGAAGCGAGACCGCAGTCGAAAATTTCAGGATCGTTTCCACGACGTCAAAAACATCAGGAGTATGTGGCAAGGCATACGGGCGATTACAGACTACAACTCACCCTCCCCCCCCCCCCGGTGGGTGTAGTTGATGCTGACTTTCTAAATGGTCTAAATAACTTCTTTGGGAGGTTCGAGGCACTAAACGGCACTCCAGCAGTTAAAACTGTCCCCCATCAGGAAGAGGAGGTACTCTGCCTTGACTCCGCCGATGTGTTGAAGACCCTGAGGAGAGTCAACCCCTGTAAGGCCCCTGGCCCCGACAACATTCCTGGGCGTGTGTTCAGGGAATGTGCAAGTCATCTGGCTGGGGTCATCACAGACATTTTTAACACCTCGCTGGGCCAAGCCACAGTGCCGGCGTGCTTTAAGACTGCCTCCATCATTCCGGTGCCGAAGAAACCTCAAATCACCTCATTTAATGATTACCGGCCTGTTGCACTGACTCCGGTTATGATGAAGTGCTTCGAAAGGCTGCTTAAAGGTCACATCGTTTCCAGACTCCCCCTATTATTTGACCCGTTCCAGTTTGCCGACCGGCAAAACCGCTCCACTCAGGACGCCATCTCCTCCGTTCTTCACCTGAGCCTGGCTCACCTGGAGGAGAAGAACACCCATGTGCGGAGGCTGTTCCTGGACTTCAGCTCAGCGTTTAACACCATCATCCCACAGCATCTGGTAGGAAAATTGGAACACCTGGGCTTCAACACCCCCCTTCGCAACTGGCTGCTAGACTTCCTCACCAACAGACCTCAGTCAGTCCGGGTCGGACAGAACACCTCTGATGTCATCACCCTCAGCACAGGCTCCCTTCAGGGCTGCGTCCTGAGCCCCCTGCTGTGCACCCTGATGACACACGACTGCGTCCTCAGGTTCACCACCAATCACATCGTGAAGTCAGCAGACGACACAACGGTGGTGGGGCTCATCAGAGACAACAACGACCTGGACTACAGAGAGGAGGTGGAGCAGCTGGTGGGCTGGTGCAGAGAAAACAGCCTGATCCTGAATGAGGAGAAGATGAAGGAGATCATCGTCGACTTCAGGAAAAAACAGCCTCACCACGCTCCACTGATCATCAACAGCTCAGCTGTGGAGGTGGTCAGCACCACCAAATTCCTGGGGGTCCACATCACAGAAGACCTCACCTGGACTATGAACACTACGGCACTGGTCAAGAGGGCACAGAAGCGCTTGTACTTCCTGCGGAGGATGAGGAGAGCCCACCTGCCCCCACCCATCATGAGGACGTTCTACAGGAGCACCATAGAGAGCATTCTGACAAGCTGTCTCTCTGTGTGGTGTGGAGGCTGCACCGCCTCCGATTGGAAGAACGTGAGGAGAGTGGTGAGGACAGCAGAGAGGATCATAGGGGCTCCTCTTCCCTCCATTCAGGACATTTCATCTCAGCGCTGCATGTCCCGTGCCCGTAACATCATCAATGACCCATCACACCCCCACCATGGACTGTTCTCCCTGCTGCCCTCTGGGAAGAGGTTTGCAGCATCCGCTGCAGGTCCACCAGGTTCTGCAACAGCTTTTTCCCTGCTGTCATCAGACTGTTGAACACTAGAACTGTTGAGCTCTAAACTGAACTCTGCATCACACATTCACAGAACTGTACTTTATGACACTACGGACCTCTATCTTGCACTATCTCGCACTACCAACTTTACTGAACTTGTATAAACCCTTTAAATAGAAGTTTAATACATGGTTTAGCATTCCTCTGCACACTCTTGAATACTGTTTTGCCTACTTGCACTATTGCATAATTATCACTGCTGCACTTTATACTTATTTTTAATATATATATATATATATATATAGTATATATGTATATATATATATATTTTCATAGGATATGTTACTTCTATTCAACTGCAATATCACTACTTTGTTGTAAGACGTATGCAACGGAATTTCGTTTTGTATGCACCATGTGCAGACAAGATGACAATAAAGTTTGTCTAAGTCTAAGTCATGTCAGGTCAGCTGTCTGGAGAGAGAGAGAAGTCAGGACCTGCGGGCGGAGCACCACCGTGCCACCGCCGCCATGACGGAACTCAAAAGCAAACTCCATGAGGAGAAGCAGAAAGAGTTAGCCATTACCAGGGAGACATTACTGCGGCAGCATGAAATGGAGCTGATGAGAGTGATCAAAATCAAAGATGGAGAGATCCAGCGACTGAATGCCTTGGTCCTCAGCCTGAGGGACGGCTCCATGGACAAGGTGATCCGCTCTATCCGTGTCTGACTATCCGCACGCCACGTCGGGCTTCGATGCGGCCGCTACCGTATTGTGTAGCTTGTCCCCAGTAAGCGTCGCGGCGCTCCGTTGCGGTCTCAACGGCCCGGTGTGGCGCAATGTCTGCTCAGGTGAGGAGGGGGGGCGCTTTGCTGGCGGAGGTGGAGGAGACGCGGCGGTGTCGGGAGACCGAGCGGTGTCGCCTCCACCAGGAGCGCGGAAGAAGCCCTGGCAGCGGCCCAGCAGGCCTGGCAGTCCCGAGCGGCCGAGCTCCGATCGGCTCATCACCAGCATCGGGAGGAGCTGAGCCGAACCAAGAGAGACTGCGAGAGGGAGATCCGCCGACTGGTAGGACTGATCAGATGCGCGGTGCGTGGCTATGTTCCCAATTTCGTTGTATACCTGCAGTGCAATGACACCTAAGGCATTCTATTCTATTCTATTTCACAAGAAGAAAATGTCCGGTTGCTCGCTTCGCTTTTGTCACAGCAAAGGTGTTCTAGTCGATTCCAGAAAAAAATTGGCCGGTTGCTCTCTTTGTTTTTGTCACAATTCTGGCAAATGAGTTTGCCCGCCTGCCTGAGCGCTCCCCGTTTGTACATCCAGACGGATGAGATCAAGCTGAAAGACAGAGCGGTTAGTGTTTTGGATGAAGCCCTGGGGCCGGCCACGTCCACCGCCTTCAGCTGCAGACTCAGGCTGCCGAGCAGCAGATCGCTGCCCTGAGGGATTCCCAAAGGGCGGGCCTAAACTACCCTGGAAGTGGGGTCAACGCCGCTACTAGCAATCCTCTTCATTGCGTAAGCCACCTCATCACACACTTGCAGTACGCATGACTTAGTTCGTTGCTGGAGGAAGGTAGCACAAAAACAGTTTTGAACTTTGAACGAGTGCTTGTGTGTGTGTGTTGCGGGGCGTTTTCAGTCTCAGGAGGATCGGGACACGCGACGGTTTCATCTGAAAATCGCTGAGCTCAGCGCAGTCATCAGGAAACTGGAGGATCGAAACGCCCTGCTTTCTGAAGAGCGCAATGAACTGGTAATTTATTGACGGCACGCTTGAAGGTTTGCGCTACGTTTGATGCGCGCCATCCAGCGAGGCACCCATTGCGCTTGCTTATTAGTTGAGCGGCGCGGCGAGTCGGTTGCCTGGTAGATGTCTTTTATTGGGAGCCAAAGCCACGATTCCGTTCAAACCGATGCAAAAGGAATGGATACGTTCTGGCCCGCGTGTTGTGCGTCTTTCACATCCCGCACTTCATGCTTGCAGCTAAAGCGACTGAGAGAAACAGAAAGCCAGTTTCTGCCACTCCTGTACAAAAACAAACGCCTGAGCAGGAAGAATGAAGAACTCTCGCTGGTGCTGTGTCGCCTTGAAAACAAAGTGCGCTTTGTCACCCAGGAGAACGAGGAGATGGCAAGCTTGGTAAGTCGACGCGGACAACGGCGGCGTGCCAACAGAGTCCACTGCATTTGTGTTCCACAGAGAAGGCCTAGTTCGCTCAATGACCTGGACCGCGGTTGCGGCCAGCAGGACGGTGAAATGGAGTTCCTTCAAGTTGTGGAGCAGCGGCACATCATCGACGACTTGTCCAAGGTCTTCAGGCAGGCGACTCGGTGCACGTACGGCAGCGCCGCGCTCGCTCGCTGTCGCCAGGAAACCTTTTCCGTCCAAAGCTTGGCCGGCGGCCGCCATCCAAAAAATTGGCCCCTTAAATTCCGACCTTTCAAGCAGGAGCATTGTGCGCACGCGTTTGAACACGCTTTAGACTTGTTTTGCCGTTTTCAGCAGCTCAAAGCTCCCGTTTTGTCAGCGCCTTTGCCACTCGCTGTGCGCTGAAAACGACGGACTTGCCCGGCTGCTCAGCCCGTCAACCATGAGCCGCGAGCGCGACGTCATTGTCCGTAGGCAGCTAGTGGCAAAATGCACCCTGTTAGAGTTGCGCTCGCTCCAACTTATTTTGCAAGAACCACACGGGAGACAAGTAAGTTCTTTTGGACACCTGCAGGTGGAGAGTCCATCCGTTGTACGAATGAAGTCTGACTCTCGGCTCCTGCACGAGCATTTTAATTAAGAGAAACAGGGTGGGTGTAAGAGTGGATTGAATAGAGGAAGCCCTTGACCTCTAGTCAAAACATAGCAAGGGGTGTTTTACGACTTTGTGTAGGAAGGGATAAGCGATAGGGATAAATAAGGGATAAATAATATTATTTATTACAGGTCGCAGTCAAAGTCAAAGCAACACAATGATACGATAAAGATAATCTGGAAAACCCTGACACACCCTGTAGTTGTCACTTTTGGAAAAGACGAGCGTCCCTCCAATCATCGCCGGTGACGTGTTTTTCAGGCTCTGGAGACAGGAGCTCATGTCAGAAATGTCATTGTGAGTCGCGTTTGTTTCTGCGCCGGAGCCGTTCGTTCCCTTTGCATCCAAAGAATCTCAAAGGCGGATTATTTGTGTCGACAGGAGAGAGATTTGCTGCTACGATACCGACGTCGAGAATCTCTGAGGAGGAACAAAGCGTGAGGTCCTGCAAGGTGAGTCTGTTTGTTTGCGGCTGCTTGGTGTTGCGCAAGATGAAATGGCCTTTTTCTCGCTATCGTTCCTCTCGTCGATTCATCGTGAGGTGTCGCTTCAGTTTGTTCAGAGAGATGTTTGCTTCCGCGCCCGCAGGTCATCGAAACATTTTACGGCTACGACGAAGACGTGTTGGTGGACTCAGACGGATCGTCCTTGTCTTTTCACACCGACAGAACCCCCGACACGGAACCCGAAGAGGTAGCCCGCCATTTCTGCCAGCGTATTGGCACCAAACATTCCTCTTCAGCCTGGAATCGGACTCGTCTTTGCGTCGCGGGTGCTTTGTCGCCGGTCTGACTGATTCTGGTACTAGTGCTGTGTTGCATTGGTGTGTGCATGAAGAGGCGGAGCTTCGCTACCGCCAGCTGACGCAAGAATATCAAGCGCTGCAACGAGCCTACGCTCTGCTAGCCCAGACCAGCGAAAGGGGACTACGACGCCGAGAAGGAGATCAAGGTGGCGCCCCTTCCCGCAACCCCCGGCCGGGTCGCAGCCTCCCCGTTCTCACCCAGCCTCGGGTGTTCTCTGGTCTGAAAGGAGGAGGAGGAGCCTCCCTCCTCCTCCTTTCAGACCAGAGAAAAGCTGATGGTAGAAATGGGTCACTATCAAAGCAGAGTAGCAGATCTGGAGTCAGCGCTGAAGCAACAAGGACAGGTAAGCTCATCAATGAGCACACCTTTTTCTCAGACAAAATAGCTACATTCTTCAGTCACTCATCCGTCTGGCATTACTGGACCAACCCCCCCCCCCCCCGAACGTGGCTGGGAAAATGCGGAGAAAAGCAAATGTCATTTTCCAGTCAACCAAAGAATTTGTGGATGAAAATGACACAACATTCCAAAGCTGTCCACGCGTTTGTCTCTTCTAGAATGTCAAGTGGGTGGAGGAGAAGCAGCTGCTGCGTCAGAGCAATCAGCAGTTGGCCGAAAAGGTGACGGAAAGAAAGGCGCTGGGCGGAGTCGCTTGGCGTCACACCTGTCGGGAAGCCCCGCAGATGAGGTCTGACTGTCTTTTCAGGTCAGGCGGATGGAGGCGGAAGAAGCGCGTCTGAAAGAGCACATCCAGGATATCCGAGACCAAAACGAACTGCTTGAGTTCCGCATCCTGGAGCTGGAGGTGGGAAGACTCGCACAAGCGTGTTGAGGCCAGAGATGTGACGGACGGACGGACGGACGGACGGACGGATGCATGCCTCTGCCTTTCAGGAGAGGGAGTGGCGCTCCCCCGTCTTGAAGTTTCTGCAAGTCCGTTTCCCAGACGGCCTCAGCCCTTTGCAGATCTACTGCGAGGCCGAGGGCGTGAGCGTACGTAAGGCGTCCCTCGCAACCCTAACCTTAACCCGAGGTCCCAGAACACCTTACATTGCTCCTTGCGCCTTTCCCCCGGACATCGTCATCAGTGATCTGATGAAGAAGCTGGACATCCTGGGCTATAACGCCGTAAGTGTATGTCGAACTCCTTATGTTCGCACTCCACGAGACTCGGCGGCTCAAATGTGACTTTTGGAAGGCTTTGCGCTGAAAGAAGCTTGTTGACGCTGTGCCTTTGGGCTCTTGCAGAATCTCACCAACGAGGAGCAGGTGGTCGTGATTCACGCCAGGACCCTTCTCACCCTAGCCGAGAAGGTAACGCGCACGTCCACGCACGCTCTCGCATTCTGCTTATGTGACAGCAGCCTTTCCTCAGTGGTTAGAATACATCAAAGTGACCAAGTCAGCACTTCAACAGAAGATGTTGGACATTGAAAGTGAGAAGGTAGACAGACACGCGACATCAGCCAAGGGGAACTCCGGCAATGTGCCCCAACAATTCTGACCTTGAGCTGTGCTAGGATATGTTCTGCAAGCAGAAGGGCTACCTGGATGAAGAGTTGGACTTCAGGAAGTGTTCCATGGACCAGGCTCATAAGGTAAGCCGCCCTCAAATCTCCCGCCGGACCACTGATGGACGAGGATTGCGGCCCAGAGGATCCTGGAGCTGGAGGCCATGTTGTACGAGGCGCTACCGCAGCGGGACTGCCCCGCCACGGACGGCGAAAAAGCCAGCCACGCTGGCGTGAATGACGTGCTGACGGCGGATCAGAGAGAAGAGCTTAGGAGCGCCGTGGACCAATGGAAGCGAGCCCTGATGTGCGAGTTGAGGGAGCGCGACGCTTGCATCCTCCAAGAGAGAATGGATCTGCTGCACAGCGCGCAACAGGTAAGGGCCCAAAGCCAGCCCGGCACTTACTTGCACGCTTACTGGCTTTTGAATGCCACTTTCCATTTGTCCGTCCTAGAGGAACAAAGAGCTGAAAGAATTCATCGAAGCTCAGAAGAGACAAATCAAACAATTGGAGGAGAAGTTTCTGTTTCTCTTTCTATTCTTCTCCTTGGCCTTCATTCTGTGGCCCTAACACCAGCTGGTGAGTGA
The DNA here is from genome assembly GCF_059516105.1 of Syngnathus floridae. Taxonomy (NCBI): domain Eukaryota; kingdom Metazoa; phylum Chordata; class Actinopteri; order Syngnathiformes; family Syngnathidae; genus Syngnathus; species Syngnathus floridae. Next base: position 50,997 of record NW_028284166.1, on the reverse strand, counting down.
GCTCCAGCGGCACCGCACTCGACACCTCCGATACACTGCCAGCCGGTCTCAGACGTTGGCAGATGCTCCGATGCCAACGTATACCCCCCGCCACGGTGACAGAGGCACCGCGTCACACCGGCGCTCATCCAATCAGAAGGCAGGAAAAGCAAATTCACATGCAGGGCACTTTTGAACCAGAAGAGAGCGCCACAAAAAACGGTTGTTGCCCCAAACGCGCACTAAAAAGGGTCAGAATAACAAGAGTCCCACTGGCCAGCCGGGGCCACCCGTCCAGCTGTTTCTTCAGGGGGGAAAAAAATTGGAGTCACCGGTGAGTACATTTTGCATTTAGCTCTGCTTTTCTGCTTCTGTCTTCAAGTGTGTGGCATCCTGCGATCAAAGAGTCAGCCAACCCCAAAGCGGTTGACCTCAACGTCCCACCACCATGCCTACCAGAGCAGGTGACGTGATGCTTTGGACATCCTTCCGTCTCAGATGCCCAAAAGTACTCTTTGCCACATCTGCGGCAATACGGTGTCTTTTCAAAGGTGCAAATAAATCCAGCGTGGGCGGAACACGCACGTCTTCGGTTTTTCCCGCTTTGTTTGTGTGACAGCTGTTGTGAAAATTTTATACAAATAAAGTTGTATAGTACAGGTTTGGCCAAGCCGCAACTCCCGAACCGCATGCGGCTCTTTTATGTTCATATCAACATTTGTGTGTGTGTGTGTGTGTGGGGGGGTTGTGCGTGTTGGCTTCACTTGAGTTCAATTTGGTATTTTGGTCAAAAGCGCATGTGGTGAAATTCCACAAAGTAGGATGGGCAAACACATTTCTTTAAACTATGAGTGTCAATTGGGCTCTCGAAATGGCAGGGAAAAGATGCACAGCAAAACGAAAACACGTAGATGAACACAGGACGTTTTAATCAGAGTGGGAAAGTTTCTATTTTTTGTTGAACGTGATGGCAAACCATTCTGCCTGATATGTCAGACCTCAGCGCATTTCAAAGATTCAAATCTTCAGCGCCATGCACTTCAGCTCACTCCATGCTAACATTGATCAGGCGTCGAACCCGCATCATCATGCTTAAGAGGTGGCCATGCTAACCAGTGCGCCATTATGTCAACGCATAATAACTAAGTCTACTGGTCAAAACAGCGGTTACTATATGACGTCGCTACGTCGTGGTCACGTGACGCAGACAAGACGTCAATGGACGTGGGCAGAGTTAACTTGTTTAAAAGGGAGTAGGCAGAAGAAATATTTAATTTATTTAAATCTATTTTGAGTGCACACCATTATGCCAATGCATAACAACTGTAACTCTACTAAACAAAACAGCGGTTGCTATATGACATCTGCCACGTCGTGGTCACGTGACATACGTGACGTCGATGGGCGTAACTTTCGCCGGAATTCAAATCCGCGGGGAGAGTTAACTTGTTTAAAAGAGAGTGGGCAGAAGAATTATTTAATTTATTTAAATCTATTTGGTGTGTGCGCCATTATGTCAATGCATAACAACTGTAAGTCTACTAAACAAAACAGCGGTTGCTATTTGACGTCTGCCACGTCGTGGTCACGTGACGCGGACGTGACGTCGACGCCTACTTTACATCCCACCGATCACAGGACTCCTCGGCTGCATAACCGTGCCCCCTTCCCAACCAATCGGATTTGCTATACGCGAAAACGACGCCAATGGAAAGAGCTTCCGCCCAAATTTAAATCCGTGGGCGTGGCTCGCAGCAGGAAGTAGGAAAATGGCGGCGATGTTGACAAAGACACAGCGGATGGTAACATACGACTAACAAGAGAAATATTTTTATTTTCTGCTTGCAACTGGACCGTCCAGAGCGTACACGGTAAGTACAACTCATCGTTTTTAAAAAGAAGTACTTTTGTTGCCCTGAAAAGCGAGTGAGCGTGGCGTTTGTGGGGGACGTCGAATTTCGACGATTCTTTCTGGTCAACGGTTGTAAATGATTGTGTTGATTAAAAAAGAAAACTTGATGTAACTCTACTTTTAACTGCCGTTTCAGATAGATTTGGAATTGCATCACATCCAATTTTGCCTAGAGCGTACACGGTAAGTAACACTCGTTGTGTTTAAGGAGATTTACGTTTGTAATAGCAGAAGTGTAGCCGCGTTGCGTTGTACGTGTGAATGTTGGTCCGGGCGAAATGTTAATGTTTAATTTCATTCCTTTAGGTTCCACGGTGTTTGTTGGCTGCAAGTTTTCCACTGCAAGAAGAGGCTCATATCATTGACCAGGAGCGAGCTACAATGGTGAGTAGCCATAACATTTATGTTAAACACTTCCTATTTCATGTCTAACAGTACTTGATTTAACAAATAACCATAAATAAATACAGTGTGGGCACTGAAGTTAACATATGTGATTATACTGCCTAATCTGTCACGGAGTAGATTGTTGCAAAGTAATATAAGATCCAAAGTTGTAATTCAGAATAGTTTTCAAAAGAAGGCCATTAGAATTATATACAAGTCTGATTACCCTGAACAAGCTATTAATTAAATCACAAATTCTTCAATTCAAAGATTTGGTAGATTATCAGACAAATAATGTCTAACAGTAATTGATTTAACACATCACGATAAGTAGATTGAGTGTGGGCACTCTCAAGTTAACATATGTGATTATACTGCCTAATCTGTTACAGAGTATGTTGTTGCCAAGTAATGTAGAATAGATCCAAAGTAGTAATCCAGAATAGTTTTGAAGAGGCCATTAGAATGATAAACAAATCTGATTACCTTGAACATAATAACAAGCTAAGTGTTTAATATGTCCTATGAAGTCAAAATTGGGCACCATCATGTGGTGAAATTTGGAATTGCATCACATCCAATTTTGCCTGGGAACAAACAGATTACATAAATCTTAGTTTTGAATAAGCCACTCCTTCTCAAACAAGTAAACTCTGCCCATTTTGCGCAGTAGATGTTCTGTTAATATCTAGTATTTATACAAAGTCATAATTTAAATTGCTTTCAACCTTCATTCATCGGTTCAACCAACATTACTCGCTCTTATTACCAACTTGTATTGATTTAACTAAGCGTTTAATACTTCCTATCAGGTCTCAAATCGAGATTTGGCAAAATACAATTTCAGCAAATCCAATTTTGCCAGGGAACAAAAATAGATTAAATAAACTAAATAAGTCCTCTTCCCATTAAATAAATCAGAAAAGTCTGTCTTGTAACCAGTCCTCTTCAAACAAGTAAAGTCTGCCCATTTTGTGCCGTAGATTTTGTGTCTATGCCTAGTATTTAAACAAAATCATAATTTAAACGACTTCTTTCCTTCATTCACTTTGGAAATTTGGAATTGCAGCAAATCGAATTTTGCCAGGGAACAAAAATAGATCAATTAAACTAAATAAGTCTTCTTCCCATTAAATAAATTAAAAAAGTCTGTCTTGTAACCAGTCCTTTTCAAACAAGTAAAGTCTGCCCATTTTGTGCCGTCGATTTTGTGTTAATGCCTAGTATTTATACAAAATCATAATTTAAAGGACTTCATTCCTTCATTCACTTTGGAAATTTGGAATTGCAGCACATCAAATTTTGCCTGGGAAGAAAAGTAGATTAAATAAATTTAATAAGTCTTACTACTTCCCATTAAATAAATTAAATACGTCTTACTTGTTCCCACTCCTTTTCAAAACAGTAGTTTAAAACGAGGGCCCTTCACTCAATCTTTAACCTCAACCCCGCACGTTGTGTTGTATCTGTGAATGTTGGTTGTGGCCAAATGATAGTTTTCTTTCATTCGTTTAGGTTCCAAGAAAACTTGATGTAACTCTACTTTTAACTGCCGTTTCAGATAAGCGGGTATTACGTCGCAGTCAAATGCCGCGGATATGACGTAATTGCCCGAACCTCCGCCAAAATTCAAATCTGTTGGCGCGATGGCCGTGAGCCACTGAGCAGCGACGATTATCAACAGAAATATCTTTATTTTCTGCTTGCAACTGGACCGTCTAGAGCGTACACGGTAAGTAACACTCATTGTGTTTAAGGAGATTTACGTTTGTAATAGCAGAAGTGTAGCCGCGTTGCGTTGTACGTGTGAAAATTGGTCGAGGCGAAATGTTAATGTTTAATTTCATTCCTTTAGGTTCCACGGTGTTTGTTGGCTGCAAGTTTTCCACTGCAAGAAGAGGCTCGTATCATTGACCAGGAGCGAGCTACAATGGTGAGTAGCCATAACATTTATGTTAAACACTTCCTATTTCATGTCTAACAGTACTTGATTTAACAAATAACCATAAATAAATACAGTGTGGGCACTGAAGTTAACATATGTGATTATACTGCCTAATCTGTCACGGAGTAGATTGTTGCAAAGTAATATAAGATCCAAAGTTGTAATTCAGAATAGTTTTCAAAAGAAGGCCATTAGAATTATATACAAGTCTGATTACCCTGAACAAGCTATTAATTAAATCACAAATTCTTCAATTCAAAGATTTGGTAGATTATCAGACAAATAATGTCTAACAGTAATTGATTTAACACATCACGATAAGTAGATTGAGTGTGGGCACTCTCAAGTTAACATATGTGATTATACTGCCTAATCTGTTACAGAGTATGTTGTTGCCAAGTAATGTAGAATAGATCCAAAGTAGTAATCCAGAATAGTTTTGAAGAGGCCATTAGAATGATAAACAAATCTGATTACCTTGAACATAATAACAAGCTAAGTGTTTAATATGTCCTATGAAGTCAAAATTGGGCACCATCATGTGGTGAAATTTGGAATTGCATCACATCCAATTTTGCCTGGGAACAAACAGATTACATAAATCTTAGTTTTGAATAAGCCACTCCTTCTCAAACAAGTAAACTCTGCCCATTTTGCGCAGTAGATGTTCTGTTAATATCTAGTATTTATACAAAGTCATAATTTAAATTGCTTTCAACCTTCATTCATCGGTTCAACCAACATTACTCGCTCTTATTACCAACTTGTATTGATTTAACTAAGCGTTTAATACTTCCTATCAGGTCTCAAATCGAGATTTGGCAAAATACAATTTCAGCAAATCCAATTTTGCCAGGGAACAAAAATAGATTAAATAAACTAAATAAGTCCTCTTCCCATTAAATAAATCAGAAAAGTCTGTCTTGTAACCAGTCCTCTTCAAACAAGTAAAGTCTGCCCATTTTGTGCCGTAGATTTTGTGTCTATGCCTAGTATTTAAACAAAATCATAATTTAAACGACTTCTTTCCTTCATTCACTTTGGAAATTTGGAATTGCAGCAAATCGAATTTTGGCAGGGAACAAAAATAGATCAATTAAACTAAATAAGTCTTCTTCCCATTAAATAAATTAAAAAAAGTCTGTCTTGTAACCAGTCCTTTTCAAACAAGTAAAGTCTGCCCATTTTGTGCCGTCGATTTTGTGTTAATGCCTAGTATTTATACAAAATCATAATTTAAAGGACTTCATTCCTTCATTCACTTTGGAAATTTGGAATTGCAGCACATCAAATTTTGCCTGGGAAGAAAAGTAGATTAAATAAATTTAATAAGTCTTACTACTTCCCATTAAATAAATTAAATACGTCTTACTTGTTCCCACTCCTTTTCAAAACAGTAGTTTAAAACGAGGGCCCTTCACTCAATCTTTAACCCCAACCCCGCACGTTGTGTTGTATCTGTGAATGTTGGTTGTGGCCAAATGATAGTTTTCTTTCATTCGTTTAGGTTCCAAGAAAACTTGATGTAACTCTACTTTTAACTGCCGTTTCAGATAAGCGGGTATTACGTCGCAGTCATGTGCCGTGGATATGACGTAATTGCCCGAACCTCCGCCAAAATTCAAATCTGTTGGCGCGATGGCCGTGAGCCACTGAGCAGCGACGATTATCAACAGAAATATCTTTATTTTCTGCTTGCAACTGGACCGTCTAGAGCGTACACGGTAAGTAACACTCATTGTGTTTAAGGAGATTTACGTTTGTAATAGCAGAAGTGTAGCCGCGTTGCGTTGTACGTGTGAAAATTGGTCGAGGCGAAATGTTAATGTTTAATTTCATTCCTTTAGGTTCCACGGTGTTTGTTGGCTGCAAGTTTTCCACTGCAAGAAGAGGCTCGTATCATTGACCAGGAGCGAGCTACAATGGTGAGTAGCCATAACATTTATGTTAAACACTTCCTATTTCATGTCTAACAGTACTTGATTTAACAAATAACCATAAATAAATACAGTGTGGGCACTGAAGTTAACATATGTGATTATACTGCCTAATCTGTCACGGAGTAGATTGTTGCAAAGTAATATAAGATCCAAAGTTGTAATTCAGAATAGTTTTCAAAAGAAGGCCATTAGAATTATATACAAGTCTGATTACCCTTAACATAACAACAAGCTATTAATTAAATCACAAATTCTTCAATTCAAAGATTTGGTAGATTATCAGACAAATAATGTCTAACAGTAATTGATTTAACACATCACGATAAGTAGATTGAGTGTGGGCACTCTCAAGTTAACAGATATGATTATACTGCCTAATCTGTTACAGAGTATGTTGTTGCCAAGTAATGTAGAATAGATCCAAAGTAGTAATCCAGAATAGTTTTGAAGAGGCCATTAGAATAATAAACAAATCTGATTACCTTGAACATAATAACAAGCTAAGTGTTTAATATGTCCTATGAAGTCAAAATTGGGCACCATCATGTGGTGAAATTTGGAATTGCATCACATCCAATTTTGCCTGGGAACAAACAGATTAAATAAATCTTAGTTTTGAATAAGCCACTCCTTCTCAAACAAGTAAACTCTGCCCATTTCGCGCAGTAGATGTTCTGTTAATATCTAGTATTTATACAAAGTCATAATTTAAATTGCTTTCAACCTTCATTCATCGGTTCAACCAACATTACTCGCTCTTATTACCAACTTGTATTGATTTAACTAAGCGTTTAATACTTCCTATCAGGTCTCAAGGCAAGATTTGGCAAAATACAATTTCAGCAAATCCAATTTTGCCAGGGAACAAAAATAGATTAAATAAACTAAATAAGTCTTCTTCCCATTAAATAAATCAGAAAAGTCTGTCTTGTAACCAGTCCTCTTCAAACAAGTAAAGTCTGCCCATTTTGTGCCGTAGATTTTGTGTCTATGCCTAGTATTTAAACAAAATCATAATTTAAACGACTTCTTTCCTTCATTCACTTTGGAAATTTGGAATTGCAGCAAATCGAATTTTGCCAGGGAACAAAAATAGATCAATTAAACTAAATAAGTCTTCTTCCCATTAAATAAATTAAAAAAGTCTGTCTTGTAACCAGTCCTTTTCAAACAAGTAAAGTCTGCCCATTTTGTGCCGTCGATTTTGTGTTAATGCCTAGTATTTATACAAAATCATAATTTAAAGGACTTCATTCCTTCATTCACTTTGGAAATTTGGAATTGCAGCACATCAAATTTTGCCTGGGAAGAAAAGTAGATTAAATAAATTTAATAAGTCTTACTACTTCCCATTAAATAAATTAAATACGTCTTACTTGTTCCCACTCCTTTACAAAAAAGTAGTTTAAAACGAGGTCCCTTCACTCAACCTTTAACCCTATTTATTCACCTTCTAGGCTAAGTGTTAAAGGCTAAGTGTTAAAGGCTAAGTGTTAAAGGCTAAGTGTTAGAGGCTAAGTGCCAGAGGCTAGGCGCCAGAGGCGAGTTTTTGTGGGCTGAAATTTTAGTGGGGTTAGTGTGAATACAATCCAAAAGAATACAACAGAATACAATACAATAGAATATAATACATAGATTAAATTCAATAGCTCTTACTACTTCCCATTAAATAAATTAAATACGTCTTACTTGTTCCCAATCCTTTTCAAAAAAGTAGTTTAAAACGAGGGCCCTTCACTCAACCTTTAACCTCAACCCCGCACGTCACATTGTGTTGTATCTGTGAATGTTGGTTGTGGCCAAATGATAGTTTTCTTTCATTCGTTTAGGTTCCACGGTGTTTGTTGGCTATGTTTTCCACTGTCAGAAGGATGAAAATACAAAGTACAACGCTTGGACGTGGGCGAAGACGTCACCGGTGAGTCCTTCCTTCCTATTTATTTACCTTCTAGATGCTAGAGGCTAAGTGTTAGAGGCTAAGTGTTAGAGGCTAAGTGTTAAACACAATACGAACAACACAACGATACTGCACTGAACAACACGATACCGCACTGAGAAACACGATACCGCACTGAACAACACGATACCGCACTGAACAACACCATGCCGCACTGAACACCATGCCACACTGAACAACACCATCCCGCACTGAACAACACCATGCCGCACTAAACAACACCATGCCGCACTGAACAACACCATGCCTCACTGAACGACACCATGCCGCACTGAAAGACACCATGCCGCACTGAACGACACCATGCCGCACTGAAAGACACCATCCCGCACTGAACACCATGCCGCACTGAACAACACCATCCTGCACTGAACAACACCATCCCGCACTGAACAACACCATGCCGCACTGAACAACATTATGCCGCACTGAACATTATGCCGCACTGAACAACACCATGCCGCACTGAACAACACCATGCCGCACTGAACAACATTATGCCGCACTGAACAACACCATGCCGCACTGAACAACACCATGCCGCACTGAACAACACCATGCTGCACTGAACAACATTATGCCGCACTGAACAACACCATGCCGCACTGAACAACACCATCCTGCACTGAACAACACCATTCCGCATTGAACACCATGCCGCACTGAACAACACCATCCCGCACTGAACAACACCATCCCGCACTGAACAACACCATGCCGCACTGAACAACATTATGCTGCACTGAACAACATTTTGCCGCACTGAACAACACCATGCCGCACTGAACAACACCATGCCGCACTGAACAACACCATGCCGCACTGAACAACATTATAACGCACTGAACAACACCATCCCGCACTGAACAACACCATGCCGCACTAAACAACATTATGCCGCACTGAACAACATTATGCCGAAATGAACAACACCATGCCGCACTGAACAACACCATGCCGCACTGAACAACACCATCCTGCACTGAACAACACCATCCCGCACTGAACAACACCATGCCGCACTGAACAACACCATGCCGCACTGAACAACACCATGCCGCAATGAACAACACCATCCCGCACTGAACAACATTATGCCGCACTGAACAACATTATGCCGCACTGAACAACATTATGCCGCACTGAACAACACCATGCCGCACTGAACAACACCATCCTGCACTGAACAACACCATCCCGCACTGAACAACACCATGCCGCACTGAACAACATTATGGCGCACTGAACAACATTATGCCGCACTGAACAACACCATGCCGCACTGAACAACACCATGCCGCACTGAACAACACCATGCCGCAATGAACAACACCATCCCGCACTGAACAACACCATGCCGCACTGAGCAACACCATGCCGCACTGAACAACACCATCCTGCACTGAACAACACCATGCCGCACTGAACAACACCATTCCGCACTGAACAACACCATGCCGCACTGAACAACATTACGCTGCACTGAACAACACCATGCCGCACTGAACAACACCATGCCGCACTGAACAACACCATGCCGCATTGAACAACACCATGCCGCATTGAACAACACCATGCCGCACTGAACAACACCATCCTGCACTGAACAACACCATGCCGCATTGAACAACACCATGCCGCACTGAACAACACCATCCTGCACTGAACAACACCATCCCGCACTGAACAACACCATCCCGCATTGAACAACACCATCCTGCACTGAACAACACCATGCCGCACTGAACAACACCATGCCGCACTGAACAACACCATTCCGCACTGAACAACACCATGCCGCACTGAACAACACCATCCTGCACTGAACAACACCATCCCGCACTGAACAACACCATGCCGCATTGAACAACACCATCCTGCACTGAACAACACCATCCTGCACTGAACAACACCATGCCGCACTGAACAACACCATGCCGCACTGAACAACACCATGCCGCACTGAACAACACCATGCCGCACTGAACAACATTATGCCGCACTGAACAACATTATGTCGCACTGAACAACACCATGCCGCACTGAACAACACCATGCCGCACTGAACAACATTATGCCGCACTGAAAAACACCATGCCGCACTGAACAACACCATCCCGCACTGAACAACACCATGCCGCATTGAACAACACCATGCCGCACTGAACAACACCATGCTGCACTGAACAACATTATGCTGCACTGAACAACACGATCCTGCATTGAACAACACCATGCCGCACTGAACAACACCATCCTGCACTGAACAACACCATCCTGCACTGAACAACACCACCCCGCACTGAACAACACGATCCCGCATTGAACACCATCCCGCACTGAACAACACCATGCCGCACTGAACAACACCATTCCGCACTGAACAACACCATGCCGCACTGAACAACACCATGCCGCACTGAACAACACCATGCCGCACTGAACAACACCATGCCGCACTGAACAACATTATGCCGCACTGAACAACACCATGCCGCACTGAACAACACCATCCCGCACTGAACAACACCATGCCGCATTGAACAACACCATGCCGCACTGAACAACACCATCCTGCACTGAACAACACCATCCCGCACTAAACAACACCATGCCGCACTGAACAACATTATGGCGCACTGGACAACATTATGCCGCACTGAACAACACCATGCCGCACTGAACAACACCATGCCGCACTGAACAACACCATGCCGCACTGAACAACACCATGCCGCACTGAACAACACCATGCCGCACTGAACAACATTATGCCGCACTGAACAACACCATGCCGCACTGAACAACACCATGCCGCACTGAACAACACGATCCCGCATTGAACAACACCATCCTGCACTGAACAACACCATTCCGCACTGAACAACACCATGCCGCACTGAACAACACCATGCCGCACTGAACAACACCATGCCGCACTGAACGACACCATCCTGCACTGAACAACACCATCCCGCACTGAACAACACCATGCCGCATTAAACAACACCATGCCGCACTGAACAACACCATCCTGCACTGAACAACACCATGCCGCACTGAACAACACCATGCCGCACTGAACAACACCATGCCGCACTGAACAACATTATGCCGCACTGAACAACATTATGCCGCACTGAACAACACGATCCCGCATTGAACAACACCATCCCGCAGTGAACAACACCATGCCGCATTGAACAACACCATGCCGCACTGAACAACACCATGCTGCACTGAACAACATTATGCTGCACTGAACAACACGATCCTGCATTGAACAACACCATGCCGCACTGAACAACACCATCCTGCACTGAACAACACCATGCCGCACTGAACAACACCATGCCGCACTGAACAACATTATGCCGCACTAAAAAACACCATGCCGCACTGAACAACACCATCCCGCACTGAACAACACCATGCCGCATTGAACAACACCATGCCGCACTGAACAACACCATGCTGCACTGAACAACATTATGCTGCACTGAACAACACGATCCTGCATTGAACAACACCATGCCGCACTGAACAACACCATCCTGCACTGAACAACACCATCCTGCACTGAACAACACCACCCCGCACTGAACAACACGATCCCGCATTGAACAACACCATCCCGCACTGAACAACACCATGCCGCACTGAACAACACCATTCCGCACTGAACAACACCATGCCGCACTGAACAACACCATGCCGCACTGAACAACACCATGCCGCACTGAACAACACCATGCCGCACTGAACAACATTATGCCGCACTGAACAACACCATGCCGCACTGAACAACACCATCCCGCACTGAACAACACCATGCCGCATTGAACAACACCATGCCGCACTGAACAACACCATCCTGCACTGAACAACACCATCCCGCACTAAACAACACCATGCCGCACTGAACAACATTATGGCGCACTGGACAACATTATGCCGCACTGAACAACACCATGCCGCACTGAACAACACCATGCCGCACTGAACAACACCATGCCGCACTGAACAACACCATGCCGCACTGAACAACATTATGCCGCACTGAACAACACCATGCCGCACTGAACAACACCATGCCGCACTGAACAACACGATCCCGCACTGAACAACACCATCCTGCACTGAACAACACCATGCCGCACTGAACAACACCATGCCGCACTGAACAACACCATTCCGCACTGAACAACACCATGCCGCACTGAACAACACCATCCTGCACTGAACAACACCATCCCGCACTGAACAACACCATGCCGCATTGAACAACACCATGCCGCACTGAACAACACCATCCTGCACTGAACAACACCATGCCGCACTGAACAACACCATGCCGCACTGAACAACACCATGCCGCACTGAACAACATTATGCCGCACTGAACAACATTATGCCGCACTGAACAACATTATGTCGCACTGAACAACACCATGCCGCACTGAACAACACCATGCCGCACTGAACAACATTATGCCGCACTGAACAACACGATCCCGCATTGAACAACACTATCCCGCAGTGAACAACACCATGCCGCATTGAACAACACCATGCCGCACTGAACAACACCATGCTGCACTGAACAACACGATCCTGCATTGAACAACACCATGCCGCACTGAACAACACCATCCTGCACTGAACAACACCTTTCCACACTGAACAACACCATGCCGCACTGAACAACATTATGCCGCACTGAACAACACCATGCCGCACTGAACAACACCATGCCGCACTGAACAACACCATGCCGCACTGAACAACACCATGCCGCAATGAACAACACCATCCCGCACTGAACAACACTATGCCGCATTGAACAACACCATGCCGCACTGAACAACACCATCCCGCACTGAACAACACCACCCCGCACTGAACAACACGATCCCGCATTGAACAACACCATCCCGGACTGAACAACACCATGCCGCACTGAACAACACCATTCCGCACTGAACAACACCATGCCGCACTGAACAACACCATGCCGCACTGAACAACACCATGCCGCACTGAACAACACCATGCCGCACTGAACAACATTATGCCGCACTGAACAACACCATGCCGCACTGAACAACACCATCCCGCACTGAACAACACCATTTCGCATTGAACAATACCATGCCGCACTGAACAACACCATCCTGCACTGAACAACACCATCCCGCACTGAACAACACCATGCCGCACTGAACAACATTATGGCGCACTGAACAACATTATGCCGCACTGAACAACACCATGCCGCACTGAACAACACCATGCCGCACTGAACAACACCATGCCGCACTGAACAACATTATGCCGCACTGAACAACATTATGCCGCACTGAACAACACCATGCCGCACTGAACAACACCATGCCGCACTGAACAACACCATGCCGCACTGAACAACACGACGTCGCACTGAACAACACGACGCCGCACAGAACAACACGACGCCGCACAGAATAACACAATACCGCACAGAACAACACAATACCGCACAAACAGTTTTAGATAATATTACGTCGCAGTCATGTGACGCGGACATGACGTCAATAGGCGGAACTCACGGCAAATTTATAATCCGTGGGCGTGGCTTGCAACAGGAAGTAGGAAAGCGGCAGTTCTGGCAAACAAGACACAGCTGTTCGTAACACGATGACTAACAAGGCAAATATTTTTGTTTTCAGCTTGCAACTTGACCGTCTAGAGCGTACAAGGTAATTACAACTGTTTTTTTTTAGCCCTGAAAAGCGAGGGAGTGTGGCGTTTGGGAGGAATGTCGAACTCGGCGTCTGCTTCCAGCCACAGACGCCAAATTTCGACGATTATTTCGACTGGTCAACGGTTGTAAATTATTGCGTTGACTAAAAACTTTATTTAACTCTACTCTTAACTTTGCCGTTTCAGATATGCGGGTATTACACCGCGGAAATGACGTCAATAGGCTGAACTCTCGCCAAAATTCAAATCTGTGGGCGCAATGGCCTTGAGCGAGACACCGGATACAAACACGACGATTATCAACAGAAATATCTTTATTTTCCGCTTGCAAGTGGACCGTCTAGAGCGTACACGGTAAGTACAACTCATTGTGTTTAAAAAGATTTACGTTTGTGTAGTTTGCGTTGCGTTGTATCTGTGAATGTTGGTTGAGGCTAAATGTTAATGTTTAATTTCATTCCTTTAGGTTCCACGGTGTTTGTTGGCTGTATGTTTTCCACTGCAAGAAGAGGCTCGTATCATTGACCAGCAGGAGCTACAATGGTGAGTACCCCTTTCGTCTTCCATTTATGTTAAACACTTCCTATTTCATGTCTAACAGTACTCGATTTAACAAATAACCATAAATAAATACAGTGTGGGCAGTCACGTTAACATATGTGATTATCCTGCCTAATATGTTTATCACAAATATGTCACTAATCACTAATATGTTTATTTGTTTATCACAACACCTTTGGACCTTCAGCAATCGATTATTTACCTTCATCTACATAGAGACAGAACGATGGTGTCTTAAACATCTCATTCATTTCACCAAATAACTTCACGCAGGTGGATAACGGCCGTCTCGGTCACGCTATGTTGCGTGATGCAGTTTTGAAGAACCAAATGCATTTATTCAATGAATAAGTCAAGCTAGTTCTATGTTTATGATGTTGTAAGTTACGGTACCGATTGAAGTTGAGTTCGAAGCCAGTGGAAAACAGCGCTGCGTTTGTGCTCTCCAGGTACAAATGTTGTGATCTCTGACTGACGACCGGGCGAGGCTCGAGTAAGAGATGTCCAAACGAGCTCCGGCAGGGCGGGCCAAGGCGGAGCGAACGGACGCCCTTCAGGCCGCCAATGACGAGCTGAGAACCAAACTGATGGACGTCCAGTTAGAACTTCAGCAGGAGAAGAACAAGGTGAAAACCTCAACAGACAGACACTGCCTGCCTCCCTGCCTGCCTCCCTGCCTGCCTCCCTGCCTGCCTCCCTCCCTCCCAGTTTTCCCGATGTAGATTAGACATGCGTGTGCCATGACTGTGTCAGCCTACATCAACAAATGCACCGAGGACGTCAGCACCACTAAGAATATCATCACCCGGGGCAACCAACGACCCTGGATGACTGAGGAGGTACGTCAAACGCTACGAGCGCGGAACTCTGCCTTCAAGTCTGGCGACAAGGAGACACTGAGGACAGCGAGAGCCAACTTGAACCGTGCCATCAGGATAGCGAAGCGAGACCGCAGTCGAAAATTTCAGGATCGTTTCCACGACGTCAAAAACATCAGGAGTATGTGGCAAGGCATACGGGCGATTACAGACTACAACTCACCCTCCCCCCCCCCCCGGTGGGTGTAGTTGATGCTGACTTTCTAAATGGTCTAAATAACTTCTTTGGGAGGTTCGAGGCACTAAACGGCACTCCAGCAGTTAAAACTGTCCCCCATCAGGAAGAGGAGGTACTCTGCCTTGACTCCGCCGATGTGTTGAAGACCCTGAGGAGAGTCAACCCCTGTAAGGCCCCTGGCCCCGACAACATTCCTGGGCGTGTGTTCAGGGAATGTGCAAGTCATCTGGCTGGGGTCATCACAGACATTTTTAACACCTCGCTGGGCCAAGCCACAGTGCCGGCGTGCTTTAAGACTGCCTCCATCATTCCGGTGCCGAAGAAACCTCAAATCACCTCATTTAATGATTACCGGCCTGTTGCACTGACTCCGGTTATGATGAAGTGCTTCGAAAGGCTGCTTAAAGGTCACATCGTTTCCAGACTCCCCCTATTATTTGACCCGTTCCAGTTTGCCGACCGGCAAAACCGCTCCACTCAGGACGCCATCTCCTCCGTTCTTCACCTGAGCCTGGCTCACCTGGAGGAGAAGAACACCCATGTGCGGAGGCTGTTCCTGGACTTCAGCTCAGCGTTTAACACCATCATCCCACAGCATCTGGTAGGAAAATTGGAACACCTGGGCTTCAACACCCCCCTTCGCAACTGGCTGCTAGACTTCCTCACCAACAGACCTCAGTCAGTCCGGGTCGGACAGAACACCTCTGATGTCATCACCCTCAGCACAGGCTCCCTTCAGGGCTGCGTCCTGAGCCCCCTGCTGTGCACCCTGATGACACACGACTGCGTCCTCAGGTTCACCACCAATCACATCGTGAAGTCAGCAGACGACACAACGGTGGTGGGGCTCATCAGAGACAACAACGACCTGGACTACAGAGAGGAGGTGGAGCAGCTGGTGGGCTGGTGCAGAGAAAACAGCCTGATCCTGAATGAGGAGAAGATGAAGGAGATCATCGTCGACTTCAGGAAAAAACAGCCTCACCACGCTCCACTGATCATCAACAGCTCAGCTGTGGAGGTGGTCAGCACCACCAAATTCCTGGGGGTCCACATCACAGAAGACCTCACCTGGACTATGAACACTACGGCACTGGTCAAGAGGGCACAGAAGCGCTTGTACTTCCTGCGGAGGATGAGGAGAGCCCACCTGCCCCCACCCATCATGAGGACGTTCTACAGGAGCACCATAGAGAGCATTCTGACAAGCTGTCTCTCTGTGTGGTGTGGAGGCTGCACCGCCTCCGATTGGAAGAACGTGAGGAGAGTGGTGAGGACAGCAGAGAGGATCATAGGGGCTCCTCTTCCCTCCATTCAGGACATTTCATCTCAGCGCTGCATGTCCCGTGCCCGTAACATCATCAATGACCCATCACACCCCCACCATGGACTGTTCTCCCTGCTGCCCTCTGGGAAGAGGTTTGCAGCATCCGCTGCAGGTCCACCAGGTTCTGCAACAGCTTTTTCCCTGCTGTCATCAGACTGTTGAACACTAGAACTGTTGAGCTCTAAACTGAACTCTGCATCACACATTCACAGAACTGTACTTTATGACACTACGGACCTCTATCTTGCACTATCTCGCACTACCAACTTTACTGAACTTGTATAAACCCTTTAAATAGAAGTTTAATACATGGTTTAGCATTCCTCTGCACACTCTTGAATACTGTTTTGCCTACTTGCACTATTGCATAATTATCACTGCTGCACTTTATACTTATTTTTAATATATATATATATATATATATATATAGTATATATGTATATATATATATTTTCATAGGATATGTTACTTCTATTCAACTGCAATATCACTACTTTGTTGTAAGACGTATGCAACGGAATTTCGTTTTGTATGCACCATGTGCAGACAAGATGACAATAAAGTTTGTCTAAGTCTAAGTCATGTCAGGTCAGCTGTCTGGAGAGAGAGAGAAGTCAGGACCTGCGGGCGGAGCACCACCGTGCCACCGCCGCCATGACGGAACTCAAAAGCAAACTCCATGAGGAGAAGCAGAAAGAGTTAGCCATTACCAGGGAGACATTACTGCGGCAGCATGAAATGGAGCTGATGAGAGTGATCAAAATCAAAGATGGAGAGATCCAGCGACTGAATGCCTTGGTCCTCAGCCTGAGGGACGGCTCCATGGACAAGGTGATCCGCTCTATCCGTGTCTGACTATCCGCACGCCACGTCGGGCTTCGATGCGGCCGCTACCGTATTGTGTAGCTTGTCCCCAGTAAGCGTCGCGGCGCTCCGTTGCGGTCTCAACGGCCCGGTGTGGCGCAATGTCTGCTCAGGTGAGGAGGGGGGGCGCTTTGCTGGCGGAGGTGGAGGAGACGCGGCGGTGTCGGGAGACCGAGCGGTGTCGCCTCCACCAGGAGCGCGGAAGAAGCCCTGGCAGCGGCCCAGCAGGCCTGGCAGTCCCGAGCGGCCGAGCTCCGATCGGCTCATCACCAGCATCGGGAGGAGCTGAGCCGAACCAAGAGAGACTGCGAGAGGGAGATCCGCCGACTGGTAGGACTGATCAGATGCGCGGTGCGTGGCTATGTTCCCAATTTCGTTGTATACCTGCAGTGCAATGACACCTAAGGCATTCTATTCTATTCTATTTCACAAGAAGAAAATGTCCGGTTGCTCGCTTCGCTTTTGTCACAGCAAAGGTGTTCTAGTCGATTCCAGAAAAAAATTGGCCGGTTGCTCTCTTTGTTTTTGTCACAATTCTGGCAAATGAGTTTGCCCGCCTGCCTGAGCGCTCCCCGTTTGTACATCCAGACGGATGAGATCAAGCTGAAAGACAGAGCGGTTAGTGTTTTGGATGAAGCCCTGGGGCCGGCCACGTCCACCGCCTTCAGCTGCAGACTCAGGCTGCCGAGCAGCAGATCGCTGCCCTGAGGGATTCCCAAAGGGCGGGCCTAAACTACCCTGGAAGTGGGGTCAACGCCGCTACTAGCAATCCTCTTCATTGCGTAAGCCACCTCATCACACACTTGCAGTACGCATGACTTAGTTCGTTGCTGGAGGAAGGTAGCACAAAAACAGTTTTGAACTTTGAACGAGTGCTTGTGTGTGTGTGTTGCGGGGCGTTTTCAGTCTCAGGAGGATCGGGACACGCGACGGTTTCATCTGAAAATCGCTGAGCTCAGCGCAGTCATCAGGAAACTGGAGGATCGAAACGCCCTGCTTTCTGAAGAGCGCAATGAACTGGTAATTTATTGACGGCACGCTTGAAGGTTTGCGCTACGTTTGATGCGCGCCATCCAGCGAGGCACCCATTGCGCTTGCTTATTAGTTGAGCGGCGCGGCGAGTCGGTTGCCTGGTAGATGTCTTTTATTGGGAGCCAAAGCCACGATTCCGTTCAAACCGATGCAAAAGGAATGGATACGTTCTGGCCCGCGTGTTGTGCGTCTTTCACATCCCGCACTTCATGCTTGCAGCTAAAGCGACTGAGAGAAACAGAAAGCCAGTTTCTGCCACTCCTGTACAAAAACAAACGCCTGAGCAGGAAGAATGAAGAACTCTCGCTGGTGCTGTGTCGCCTTGAAAACAAAGTGCGCTTTGTCACCCAGGAGAACGAGGAGATGGCAAGCTTGGTAAGTCGACGCGGACAACGGCGGCGTGCCAACAGAGTCCACTGCATTTGTGTTCCACAGAGAAGGCCTAGTTCGCTCAATGACCTGGACCGCGGTTGCGGCCAGCAGGACGGTGAAATGGAGTTCCTTCAAGTTGTGGAGCAGCGGCACATCATCGACGACTTGTCCAAGGTCTTCAGGCAGGCGACTCGGTGCACGTACGGCAGCGCCGCGCTCGCTCGCTGTCGCCAGGAAACCTTTTCCGTCCAAAGCTTGGCCGGCGGCCGCCATCCAAAAAATTGGCCCCTTAAATTCCGACCTTTCAAGCAGGAGCATTGTGCGCACGCGTTTGAACACGCTTTAGACTTGTTTTGCCGTTTTCAGCAGCTCAAAGCTCCCGTTTTGTCAGCGCCTTTGCCACTCGCTGTGCGCTGAAAACGACGGACTTGCCCGGCTGCTCAGCCCGTCAACCATGAGCCGCGAGCGCGACGTCATTGTCCGTAGGCAGCTAGTGGCAAAATGCACCCTGTTAGAGTTGCGCTCGCTCCAACTTATTTTGCAAGAACCACACGGGAGACAAGTAAGTTCTTTTGGACACCTGCAGGTGGAGAGTCCATCCGTTGTACGAATGAAGTCTGACTCTCGGCTCCTGCACGAGCATTTTAATTAAGAGAAACAGGGTGGGTGTAAGAGTGGATTGAATAGAGGAAGCCCTTGACCTCTAGTCAAAACATAGCAAGGGGTGTTTTACGACTTTGTGTAGGAAGGGATAAGCGATAGGGATAAATAAGGGATAAATAATATTATTTATTACAGGTCGCAGTCAAAGTCAAAGCAACACAATGATACGATAAAGATAATCTGGAAAACCCTGACACACCCTGTAGTTGTCACTTTTGGAAAAGACGAGCGTCCCTCCAATCATCGCCGGTGACGTGTTTTTCAGGCTCTGGAGACAGGAGCTCATGTCAGAAATGTCATTGTGAGTCGCGTTTGTTTCTGCGCCGGAGCCGTTCGTTCCCTTTGCATCCAAAGAATCTCAAAGGCGGATTATTTGTGTCGACAGGAGAGAGATTTGCTGCTACGATACCGACGTCGAGAATCTCTGAGGAGGAACAAAGCGTGAGGTCCTGCAAGGTGAGTCTGTTTGTTTGCGGCTGCTTGGTGTTGCGCAAGATGAAATGGCCTTTTTCTCGCTATCGTTCCTCTCGTCGATTCATCGTGAGGTGTCGCTTCAGTTTGTTCAGAGAGATGTTTGCTTCCGCGCCCGCAGGTCATCGAAACATTTTACGGCTACGACGAAGACGTGTTGGTGGACTCGGACGGATCGTCCTTGTCTTTTCACACCGACAGAACCCCCGACATGGAACCCGAAGAGGTAGCCCGCCATTTCTGCCAGCGTATTGGCACCAAACATTCCTCTTCAGCCTGGTATCGGACTCGTCTTTGCGTCGCGGGTGCTTTGTCGCCGGTCTGACTGATTCTGGTACTAGTGCTGTGTTGCATTGGTGTGTGCATGAAGAGGCGGAGCTTCGCTACCGCCAGCTGACGCAAGAATATCAAGCGCTGCAACGAGCCTACGCTCTGCTAGCCCAGACCAGCGAAAGGGGACTACGACGCCGAGAAGGAGATCAAGGTGGCGCCCCTTCCCGCAACCCCCGGCCGGGTCGCAGCCTCCCCGTTCTCACCCAGCCTCGGGTGTTCTCTGGTCTGAAAGGAGGAGGAGGAGCCTCCCTCCTCCTCCTTTCAGACCAGAGAAAAGCTGATGGTAGAAATGGGTCACTATCAAAGCAGAGTAGCAGATCTGGAGTCAGCGCTGAAGCAACAAGGACAGGTAAGCTCATCAATGAGCACACCTTTTTCTCAGACAAAATAGCTACATTCTTCAGTCACTCATCCGTCTGGCATTACTGGACCAACCCCCCCCCCCCCCCCGAACGTGGCTGGGAAAATGCGGAGAAAAGCAAATGTCATTTTCCAGTCAACCAAAGAATTTGTGGATGAAAATGACACAACATTCCAAAGCTGTCCACGCGTTTGTCTCTTCTAGAATGTCAAGTGGGTGGAGGAGAAGCAGCTGCTGCGTCAGAGCAATCAGCAGTTGGCCGAAAAGGTGACGGAAAGAAAGGCGCTGGGCGGAGTCGCTTGGCGTCACACCTGTCGGGAAGCCCCGCAGATGAGGTCTGACTGTCTTTTCAGGTCAGGCGGATGGAGGCGGAAGAAGCGCGTCTGAAAGAGCACATCCAGGATATCCGAGACCAAAACGAACTGCTTGAGTTCCGCATCCTGGAGCTGGAGGTGGGAAGACTCGCACAAGCGTGTTGAGGCCAGAGATGTGACGGACGGACGGACGGACGGACGGACGGATGCATGCCTCTGCCTTTCAGGAGAGGGAGTGGCGCTCCCCCGTCTTGAAGTTTCTGCAAGTCCGTTTCCCAGACGGCCTCAGCCCTTTGCAGATCTACTGCGAGGCCGAGGGCGTGAGCGTACGTAAGGCGTCCCTCGCAACCCTAACCTTAACCCGAGGTCCCAGAACACCTTACATTGCTCCTTGCGCCTTTCCCCCGGACATCGTCATCAGTGATCTGATGAAGAAGCTGGACATCCTGGGCTATAACGCCGTAAGTGTATGTCGAACTCCTTATGTTCGCACTCCACGAGACTCGGCGGCTCAAATGTGACTTTTGGAAGGCTTTGCGCTGAAAGAAGCTTGTTGACGCTGTGCCTTTGGGCTCTTGCAGAATCTCACCAACGAGGAGCAGGTGGTCGTGATTCACGCCAGGACCCTTCTCACCCTAGCCGAGAAGGTAACGCGCACGTCCACGCACGCTCTCGCATTCTGCTTATGTGACAGCAGCCTTTCCTCAGTGGTTAGAATACATCAAAGTGACCAAGTCAGCACTTCAACAGAAGATGTTGGACATTGAAAGTGAGAAGGTAGACAGACACGCGACATCAGCCAAGGGGAACTCCGGCAATGTGCCCCAACAATTCTGACCTTGAGCTGTGCTAGGATATGTTCTGCAAGCAGAAGGGCTACCTGGATGAAGAGTTGGACTTCAGGAAGTGTTCCATGGACCAGGCTCATAAGGTAAGCCGCCCTCAAATCTCCCGCCGGACCACTGATGGACGAGGATTGCGGCCCAGAGGATCCTGGAGCTGGAGGCCATGTTGTACGAGGCGCTACCGCAGCGGGACTGCCCCGCCACGGACGGCGAAAAAGCCAGCCACGCTGGCGTGAATGACGTGCTGACGGCGGATCAGAGAGAAGAGCTTAGGAGCGCCGTGGACCAATGGAAGCGAGCCCTGATGTGCGAGTTGAGGGAGCGCGACGCTTGCATCCTCCAAGAGAGAATGGATCTGCTGCACAGCGCGCAACAGGTAAGGGCCCAAAGCCAGCCCGGCACTTACTTGCACGCTTACTGGCTTTTGAATGCCACTTTCCATTTGTCCGTCCTAGAGGAACAAAGAGCTGAAAGAATTCATCGAAGCTCAGAAGAGACAAATCAAACAATTGGAGGAGAAGTTTCTGTTTCTCTTTCTATTCTTCTCCTTGGCCTTCATTCTGTGGCCCTAACACCAGCTGGTGAGTGAGCTCCAGCGGCACCGCACTCGACACCTCCGATACACTGCCAGCCGGTCTCAGACGTTGGCAGATGCTCCGATGCCAACGTATACCCCCCGCCACGGTGACAGAGGCACCGCGTCACACCGGCGCTCATCCAATCAGAAGGCAGGAAAAGCAAATTCACATGCAGGGCACTTTTGAACCAGAAGAGAGCGCCACAAAAAACGGTTGTTGCCCCAAACGCGCACTAAAAAGGGTCAGAATAACAAGAGTCCCACTGGCCAGCCGGGGCCACCCGTCCAGCTGTTTCTTCAGGGGGGAAAAAAATTGGAGTCACCGGTGAGTACATTTTGCATTTAGCTCTGCTTTTCTGCTTCTGTCTTCAAGTGTGTGGCATCCTGCGATCAAAGAGTCAGCCAACCCCAAAGCGGTTGACCTCAACGTCCCACCACCATGCCTACCAGAGCAGGTGACGTGATGCTTTGGACATCCTTCCGTCTCAGATGCCCAAAAGTACTCTTTGCCACATCTGCGGCAATACGGTGTCTTTTCAAAGGTGCAAATAAATCCAGCGTGGGCGGAACACGCACGTCTTCGGTTTTTCCCGCTTTGTTTGTGTGACAGCTGTTGTGAAAATTTTATACAAATAAAGTTGTATAGTACAGGTTTGGCCAAGCCGCAACTCCCGAACCGCATGCGGCTCTTTTATGTTCATATCAACATTTGTGTGTGTGTGTGTGGGGGGGGGGGTTGTGCGTGTTGGCTTCACTTGAGTTCAATTTGGTATTTTGGTCAAAAGCGCATGTGGTGAAATTCCACAAAGTAGGATGGGCAAACACATTTCTTTAAACTATGAGTGTCAATTGGGCTCTCGAAATGGCAGGGAAAAGATGCACAGCAAAACGAAAATACGTAGATGAACACAGGACGTTTTAATCAGAGTGGGAAAGTTTCTATTTTTTGTTGAACGTGATGGCAAACCATTCTGCCTGATATGTCAGACCTCAGCGCATTTCAAAGATTCAAATCTTCAGCGCCATGCACTTCAGCTCACTCCATGCTAACATTGATCAGGCGTCGAACCCGCATCATCATGCTTAAGAGGTGGCCATGCTAACCAGTGCGCCATTATGTCAACGCATAATAACTAAGTCTACTGGTCAAAACAGCGGTTACTATATGACGTCGCTACGTCGTGGTCACGTGACGCAGACAAGACGTCAATGGACGTGGGCAGAGTTAACTTGTTTAAAAGGGAGTAGGCAGAAGAAATATTTAATTTATTTAAATCTATTTTGAGTGCACACCATTATGCCAATGCATAACAACTGTAACTCTACTAAACAAAACAGCGGTTGCTATATGACATCTGCCACGTCGTGGTCACGTGACATACGTGACGTCGATGGGCGTAACTTTCGCCGGAATTCAAATCCGCGGGGAGAGTTAACTTGTTTAAAAGAGAGTGGGCAGAAGAATTATTTAATTTATTTAAATCTATTTGGTGTGTGCGCCATTATGTCAATGCATAACAACTGTAAGTCTACTAAACAAAACAGCGGTTGCTATTTGACGTCTGCCACGTCGTGGTCACGTGACGCGGACGTGACGTCGACGCCTACTTTACATCCCACCGATCACAGGACTCCTCGGCTGCATAACCGTGCCCCCTTCCCAACCAATCGGATTTGCTATACGCGAAAACGACGCCAATGGAAAGAGCTTCCGCCCAAATTTAAATCCGTGGGCGTGGCTCGCAGCAGGAAGTAGGAAAATGGCGGCGATGTTGACAAAGACACAGCGGATGGTAACATACGACTAACAAGAGAAATATTTTTATTTTCTGCTTGCAACTGGACCGTCCAGAGCGTACACGGTAAGTACAACTCATCGTTTTTAAAAAGAAGTACTTTTGTTGCCCTGAAAAGCGAGTGAGCGTGGCGTTTGTGGGGGACGTCGAATTTCGACGATTCTTTCTGGTCAACGGTTGTAAATGATTGTGTTGATTAAAAAAGAAAACTTGATGTAACTCTACTTTTAACTGCCGTTTCAGATAGATTTGGAATTGCATCACATCCAATTTTTCCTAGAGCGTACACGGTAAGTAACACTCGTTGTGTTTAAGGAGATTTACGTTTGTAATAGCAGAAGTGTAGCCGCGTTGCGTTGTACGTGTGAATGTTGGTCCGGGCGAAATGTTAATGTTTAATTTCATTCCTTTAGGTTCCACGGTGTTTGTTGGCTGCAAGTTTTCCACTGCAAGAAGAGGCTCATATCATTGACCAGGAGCGAGCTACAATGGTGAGTAGCCATAACATTTATGTTAAACACTTCCTATTTCATGTCTAACAGTACTTGATTTAACAAATAACCATAAATAAATACAGTGTGGGCACTGAAGTTAACATATGTGATTATACTGCCTAATCTGTCACCGAGTAGATTGTTGCAAAGTAATATAAGATCCAAAGTTGTAATTCAGAATAGTTTTCAAAAGAAGGCCATTAGAATTATATACAAGTCTGATTACCCTGAACAAGCTATTAATTAAATCACAAATTCTTCAATTCAAAGATTTGGTAGATTATCAGACAAATAATGTCTAACAGTAATTGATTTAACACATCACGATAAGTAGATTGAGTGTGGGCACTCTCAAGTTAACATATGTGATTATACTGCCTAATCTGTTACAGAGTATGTTGTTGCCAAGTAATGTAGAATAGATCCAAAGTAGTAATCCAGAATAGTTTTGAAGAGGCCATTAGAATGATAAACAAATCTGATTACCTTGAACATAATAACAAGCTAAGTGTTTAATATGTCCTATGAAGTCAAAATTGGGCACCATCATGTGGTGAAATTTGGAATTGCATCACATCCAATTTTGCCTGGGAACAAACAGATTACATAAATCTTAGTTTTGAATAAGCCACTCCTTCTCAAACAAGTAAACTCTGCCCATTTTGCGCAGTAGATGTTCTGTTAATATCTAGTATTTATACAAAGTCATAATTTAAATTGCTTTCAACCTTCATTCATCGGTTCAACCAACATTACTCGCTCTTCTTACCAACTTGTATTGATTTAACTAAGCGTTTAATACTTCCTATCAGGTCTCAAATCGAGATTTGGCAAAATACAATTTCAGCAAATCCAATTTTGCCAGGGAACAAAAATAGATTAAATAAACTAAATAAGTCCTCTTCCCATTAAATAAATCAGAAAAGTCTGTCTTGTAACCAGTCCTCTTCAAACAAGTAAAGTCTGCCCATTTTGTGCCGTAGATTTTGTGTCTATGCCTAGTATTTAAACAAAATCATAATTTAAACGACTTCTTTCCTTCATTCACTTTGGAAATTTGGAATTGCAGCAAATCGAATTTTGCCAGGGAACAAAAATAGATCAATTAAACTAAATAAGTCTTCTTCCCATTAAATAAATTAAAAAAGTCTGTCTTGTAACCAGTCCTTTTCAAACAAGTAAAGTCTGCCCATTTTGTGCCGTCGATTTTGTGTTAATGCCTAGTATTTATACAAAATCATAATTTAAAGGACTTCATTCCTTCATTCACTTTGGAAATTTGGAATTGCAGCACATCAAATTTTGCCTGGGAAGAAAAGTAGATTAAATAAATTTAATAAGTCTTACTACTTCCCATTAAATAAATTAAATACGTCTTACTTGTTCCCACTCCTTTTCAAAACAGTAGTTTAAAACGAGGGCCCTTCACTCAATCTTTAACCTCAACCCCGCACGTTGTGTTGTATCTGTGAATGTTGGTTGTGGCCAAATGATAGTTTTCTTTCATTCGTTTAGGTTCCAAGAAAACTTGATGTAACTCTACTTTTAACTGCCGTTTCAGATAAGCGGGTATTACGTCGCAGTCAAATGCCGCGGATATGACGTAATTGCCCGAACCTCCGCCAAAATTCAAATCTGTTGGCGCGATGGCCGTGAGCCACTGAGCAGCGACGATTATCAACAGAAATATCTTTATTTTCTGCTTGCAACTGGACCGTCTAGAGCGTACACGGTAAGTAACACTCATTGTGTTTAAGGAGATTTACGTTTGTAATAGCAGAAGTGTAGCCGCGTTGCGTTGTACGTGTGAAAATTGGTCGAGGCGAAATGTTAATGTTTAATTTCATTCCTTTAGGTTCCACGGTGTTTGTTGGCTGCAAGTTTTCCACTGCAAGAAGAGGCTCGTATCATTGACCAGGAGCGAGCTACAATGGTGAGTAGCCATAACATTTATGTTAAACACTTCCTATTTCATGTCTAACAGTACTTGATTTAACAAATAACCATAAATAAATACAGTGTGGGCACTGAAGTTAACATATGTGATTATACTGCCTAATCTGTCACGGAGTAGATTGTTGCAAAGTAATATAAGATCCAAAGTTGTAATTCAGAATAGTTTTCAAAAGAAGGCCATTAGAATTATATACAAGTCTGATTACCCTGAACAAGCTATTAATTAAATCACAAATTCTTCAATTCAAAGATTTGGTAGATTATCAGACAAATAATGTCTAACAGTAATTGATTTAACACATCACGATAAGTAGATTGAGTGTGGGCACTCTCAAGTTAACATATGTGATTATACTGCCTAATCTGTTACAGAGTATGTTGTTGCCAAGTAATGTAGAATAGATCCAAAGTAGTAATCCAGAATAGTTTTGAAGAGGCCATTAGAATGATAAACAAATCTGATTACCTTGAACATAATAACAAGCTAAGTGTTTAATATGTCCTATGAAGTCAAAATTGGGCACCATCATGTGGTGAAATTTGGAATTGCATCACATCCAATTTTGCCTGGGAACAAACAGATTACATAAATCTTAGTTTTGAATAAGCCACTCCTTCTCAAACAAGTAAACTCTGCCCATTTTGCGCAGTAGATGTTCTGTTAATATCTAGTATTTATACAAAGTCATAATTTAAATTGCTTTCAACCTTCATTCATCGGTTCAACCAACATTACTCGCTCTTATTACCAACTTGTATTGATTTAACTAAGCGTTTAATACTTCCTATCAGGTCTCAAATCGAGATTTGGCAAAATACAATTTCAGCAAATCCAATTTTGCCAGGGAACAAAAATAGATTAAATAAACTAAATAAGTCCTCTTCCCATTAAATAAATCAGAAAAGTCTGTCTTGTAACCAGTCCTCTTCAAACAAGTAAAGTCTGCCCATTTTGTGCCGTAGATTTTGTGTCTATGCCTAGTATTTAAACAAAATCATAATTTAAACGACTTCTTTCCTTCATTCACTTTGGAAATTTGGAATTGCAGCAAATCGAATTTTGGCAGGGAACAAAAATAGATCAATTAAACTAAATAAGTCTTCTTCCCATTAAATAAATTAAAAAAAGTCTGTCTTGTAACCAGTCCTTTTCAAACAAGTAAAGTCTGCCCATTTTGTGCCGTCGATTTTGTGTTAATGCCTAGTATTTATACAAAATCATAATTTAAAGGACTTCATTCCTTCATTCACTTTGGAAATTTGGAATTGCAGCACATCAAATTTTGCCTGGGAAGAAAAGTAGATTAAATAAATTTAATAAGTCTTACTACTTCCCATTAAATAAATTAAATACGTCTTACTTGTTCCCACTCCTTTTCAAAACAGTAGTTTAAAACGAGGGCCCTTCACTCAATCTTTAACCCCAACCCCGCACGTTGTGTTGTATCTGTGAATGTTGGTTGTGGCCAAATGATAGTTTTCTTTCATTCGTTTAGGTTCCAAGAAAACTTGATGTAACTCTACTTTTAACTGCCGTTTCAGATAAGCGGGTATTACGTCGCAGTCATGTGCCGTGGATATGACGTAATTGCCCGAACCTCCGCCAAAATTCAAATCTGTTGGCGCGATGGCCGTGAGCCACTGAGCAGCGACGATTATCAACAGAAATATCTTTATTTTCTGCTTGCAACTGGACCGTCTAGAGCGTACACGGTAAGTAACACTCATTGTGTTTAAGGAGATTTACGTTTGTAATAGCAGAAGTGTAGCCGCGTTGCGTTGTACGTGTGAAAATTGGTCGAGGCGAAATGTTAATGTTTAATTTCATTCCTTTAGGTTCCACGGTGTTTGTTGGCTGCAAGTTTTCCACTGCAAGAAGAGGCTCGTATCATTGACCAGGAGCGAGCTACAATGGTGAGTAGCCATAACATTTATGTTAAACACTTCCTATTTCATGTCTAACAGTACTTGATTTAACAAATAACCATAAATAAATACAGTGTGGGCACTGAAGTTAACATATGTGATTATACTGCCTAATCTGTCACGGAGTAGATTGTTGCAAAGTAATATAAGATCCAAAGTTGTAATTCAGAATAGTTTTCAAAAGAAGGCCATTAGAATTATATACAAGTCTGATTACCCTTAACATAACAACAAGCTATTAATTAAATCACAAATTCTTCAATTCAAAGATTTGGTAGATTATCAGACAAATAATGTCTAACAGTAATTGATTTAACACATCACGATAAGTAGATTGAGTGTGGGCACTCTCAAGTTAACAGATATGATTATACTGCCTAATCTGTTACAGAGTATGTTGTTGCCAAGTAATGTAGAATAGATCCAAAGTAGTAATCCAGAATAGTTTTGAAGAGGCCATTAGAATAATAAACAAATCTGATTACCTTGAACATAATAACAAGCTAAGTGTTTAATATGTCCTATGAAGTCAAAATTGGGCACCATCATGTGGTGAAATTTGGAATTGCATCACATCCAATTTTGCCTGGGAACAAACAGATTAAATAAATCTTAGTTTTGAATAAGCCACTCCTTCTCAAACAAGTAAACTCTGCCCATTTCGCGCAGTAGATGTTCTGTTAATATCTAGTATTTATACAAAGTCATAATTTAAATTGCTTTCAACCTTCATTCATCGGTTCAACCAACATTACTCGCTCTTATTACCAACTTGTATTGATTTAACTAAGCGTTTAATACTTCCTATCAGGTCTCAAGGCAAGATTTGGCAAAATACAATTTCAGCAAATCCAATTTTGCCAGGGAACAAAAATAGATTAAATAAACTAAATAAGTCTTCTTCCCATTAAATAAATCAGAAAAGTCTGTCTTGTAACCAGTCCTCTTCAAACAAGTAAAGTCTGCCCATTTTGTGCCGTAGATTTTGTGTCTATGCCTAGTATTTAAACAAAATCATAATTTAAACGACTTCTTTCCTTCATTCACTTTGGAAATTTGGAATTGCAGCAAATCGAATTTTGCCAGGGAACAAAAATAGATCAATTAAACTAAATAAGTCTTCTTCCCATTAAATAAATTAAAAAAGTCTGTCTTGTAACCAGTCCTTTTCAAACAAGTAAAGTCTGCCCATTTTGTGCCGTCGATTTTGTGTTAATGCCTAGTATTTATACAAAATCATAATTTAAAGGACTTCATTCCTTCATTCACTTTGGAAATTTGGAATTGCAGCACATCAAATTTTGCCTGGGAAGAAAAGTAGATTAAATAAATTTAATAAGTCTTACTACTTCCCATTAAATAAATTAAATACGTCTTACTTGTTCCCACTCCTTTACAAAAAAGTAGTTTAAAACGAGGTCCCTTCACTCAACCTTTAACCCTATTTATTCACCTTCTAGGCTAAGTGTTAAAGGCTAAGTGTTAAAGGCTAAGTGTTAAAGGCTAAGTGTTAGAGGCTAAGTGCCAGAGGCTAGGCGCCAGAGGCGAGTTTTTGTGGGCTGAAATTTTAGTGGGGTTAGTGTGAATACAATCCAAAAGAATACAACAGAATACAATACAATAGAATATAATACATAGATTAAATTCAATAGCTCTTACTACTTCCCATTAAATAAATTAAATACGTCTTACTTGTTCCCAATCCTTTTCAAAAAAGTAGTTTAAAACGAGGGCCCTTCACTCAACCTTTAACCTCAACCCCGCACGTCACATTGTGTTGTATCTGTGAATGTTGGTTGTGGCCAAATGATAGTTTTCTTTCATTCGTTTAGGTTCCACGGTGTTTGTTGGCTATGTTTTCCACTGTCAGAAGGATGAAAATACAAAGTACAACGCTTGGACGTGGGCGAAGACGTCACCGGTGAGTCCTTCCTTCCTATTTATTTACCTTCTAGATGCTAGAGGCTAAGTGTTAGAGGCTAAGTGTTAGAGGCTAAGTGTTAAACACAATACGAACAACACAACGATACTGCACTGAACAACACGATACCGCACTGAGAAACACGATACCGCACTGAACAACACGATACCGCACTGAACAACACCATGCCGCACTGAACACCATGCCACACTGAACAACACCATCCCGCACTGAACAACACCATGCCGCACTAAACAACACCATGCCGCACTGAACAACACCATGCCTCACTGAACGACACCATGCCGCACTGAAAGACACCATGCCGCACTGAACGACACCATGCCGCACTGAAAGACACCATCCCGCACTGAACACCATGCCGCACTGAACAACACCATCCTGCACTGAACAACACCATCCCGCACTGAACAACACCATGCCGCACTGAACAACATTATGCCGCACTGAACATTATGCCGCACTGAACAACACCATGCCGCACTGAACAACACCATGCCGCACTGAACAACATTATGCCGCACTGAACAACACCATGCCGCACTGAACAACACCATGCCGCACTGAACAACACCATGCTGCACTGAACAACATTATGCCGCACTGAACAACACCATGCCGCACTGAACAACACCATCCTGCACTGAACAACACCATTC
This sequence comes from Syngnathus floridae, assembly GCF_059516105.1. Lineage (NCBI taxonomy): Eukaryota > Metazoa > Chordata > Actinopteri > Syngnathiformes > Syngnathidae > Syngnathus > Syngnathus floridae. The sequence continues at coordinate 19,586 of NW_028284166.1, read as the reverse complement.
CGCATTGAACACCATGCCGCACTGAACAACACCATCCCGCACTGAACAACACCATCCCGCACTGAACAACACCATGCCGCACTGAACAACATTATGCTGCACTGAACAACATTTTGCCGCACTGAACAACACCATGCCGCACTGAACAACACCATGCCGCACTGAACAACACCATGCCGCACTGAACAACATTATAACGCACTGAACAACACCATCCCGCACTGAACAACACCATGCCGCACTAAACAACATTATGCCGCACTGAACAACATTATGCCGAAATGAACAACACCATGCCGCACTGAACAACACCATGCCACACTGAACAACACCATCCTGCACTGAACAACACCATCCCGCACTGAACAACACCATGCCGCACTGAACAACACCATGCCGCACTGAACAACACCATGCCGCAATGAACAACACCATCCCGCACTGAACAACATTATGCCGCACTGAACAACATTATGCCGCACTGAACAACATTATGCCGCACTGAACAACACCATGCCGCACTGAACAACACCATCCTGCACTGAACAACACCATCCCGCACTGAACAACACCATGCCGCACTGAACAACATTATGGCGCACTGAACAACATTATGCCGCACTGAACAACACCATGCCGCACTGAACAACACCATGCCGCACTGAACAACACCATGCCGCAATGAACAACACCATCCCGCACTGAACAACACCATGCCGCACTGAGCAACACCATGCCGCACTGAACAACACCATCCTGCACTGAACAACACCATGCCGCACTGAACAACACCATTCCGCACTGAACAACACCATGCCGCACTGAACAACATTACGCTGCACTGAACAACACCATGCCGCACTGAACAACACCATGCCGCACTGAACAACACCATGCCGCATTGAACAACACCATGCCGCATTGAACAACACCATGCCGCACTGAACAACACCATCCTGCACTGAACAACACCATGCCGCATTGAACAACACCATGCCGCACTGAACAACACCATCCTGCACTGAACAACACCATCCCGCACTGAACAACACCATCCCGCATTGAACAACACCATCCTGCACTGAACAACACCATGCCGCACTGAACAACACCATGCCGCACTGAACAACACCATTCCGCACTGAACAACACCATGCCGCACTGAACAACACCATCCTGCACTGAACAACACCATCCCGCACTGAACAACACCATGCCGCATTGAACAACACCATCCTGCACTGAACAACACCATCCTGCACTGAACAACACCATGCCGCACTGAACAACACCATGCCGCACTGAACAACACCATGCCGCACTGAACAACACCATGCCGCACTGAACAACATTATGCCGCACTGAACAACATTATGTCGCACTGAACAACACCATGCCGCACTGAACAACACCATGCCGCACTGAACAACATTATGCCGCACTGAAAAACACCATGCCGCACTGAACAACACCATCCCGCACTGAACAACACCATGCCGCATTGAACAACACCATGCCGCACTGAACAACACCATGCTGCACTGAACAACATTATGCTGCACTGAACAACACGATCCTGCATTGAACAACACCATGCCGCACTGAACAACACCATCCTGCACTGAACAACACCATCCTGCACTGAACAACACCACCCCGCACTGAACAACACGATCCCGCATTGAACACCATCCCGCACTGAACAACACCATGCCGCACTGAACAACACCATTCCGCACTGAACAACACCATGCCGCACTGAACAACACCATGCCGCACTGAACAACACCATGCCGCACTGAACAACACCATGCCGCACTGAACAACATTATGCCGCACTGAACAACACCATGCCGCACTGAACAACACCATCCCGCACTGAACAACACCATGCCGCATTGAACAACACCATGCCGCACTGAACAACACCATCCTGCACTGAACAACACCATCCCGCACTAAACAACACCATGCCGCACTGAACAACATTATGGCGCACTGGACAACATTATGCCGCACTGAACAACACCATGCCGCACTGAACAACACCATGCCGCACTGAACAACACCATGCCGCACTGAACAACACCATGCCGCACTGAACAACATTATGCCGCACTGAACAACACCATGCCGCACTGAACAACACCATGCCGCACTGAACAACACGATCCCGCATTGAACAACACCATCCTGCACTGAACAACACCATTCCGCACTGAACAACACCATGCCGCACTGAACAACACCATTCCGCACTGAACAACACCATGCCGCACTGAACGACACCATCCTGCACTGAACAACACCATCCCGCACTGAACAACACCATGCCGCATTAAACAACACCATGCCGCACTGAACAACACCATCCTGCACTGAACAACACCATGCCGCACTGAACAACACCATGCCGCACTGAACAACACCATGCCGCACTGAACAACATTATGCCGCACTGAACAACATTATGCCGCACTAAACAACATTATGTCGCACTGAACAACACCATGCCGCACTGAACAACACCATGCTGCACTGAACAACATTATGCCGCACTGAACAACACGATCCCGCATTGAACAACACCATCCCGCAGTGAACAACACCATGCCGCATTGAACAACACCATGCCGCACTGAACAACACCATGCTGCACTGAACAACATTATGCTGCACTGAACAACACGATCCTGCATTGAACAACACCATGCCGCACTGAACAACACCATCCTGCACTGAACAACACCATGCCGCACTGAACAACACCATGCCGCACTGAACAACATTATGCCGCACTAAAAAACACCATGCCGCACTGAACAACACCATCCCGCACTGAACAACACCATGCCGCATTGAACAACACCATGCCGCACTGAACAACACCATGCTGCACTGAACAACATTATGCTGCACTGAACAACACGATCCTGCATTGAACAACACCATGCCGCACTGAACAACACCATCCTGCACTGAACAACACCATCCTGCACTGAACAACACCACCCCGCACTGAACAACACGATCCCGCATTGAACAACACCATCCCGCACTGAACAACACCATGCCGCACTGAACAACACCATTCCGCACTGAACAACACCATGCCGCACTGAACAACACCATGCCGCACTGAACAACACCATGCCGCACTGAACAACACCATGCCGCACTGAACAACATTATGCCGCACTGAACAACACCATGCCGCACTGAACAACACCATCCCGCACTGAACAACACCATGCCGCATTGAACAACACCATGCCGCACTGAACAACACCATCCTGCACTGAACAACACCATCCCGCACTAAACAACACCATGCCGCACTGAACAACATTATGGCGCACTGGACAACATTATGCCGCACTGAACAACACCATGCCGCACTGAACAACACCATGCCGCACTGAACAACACCATGCCGCACTGAACAACACCATGCCGCACTGAACAACATTATGCCGCACTGAACAACACCATGCCGCACTGAACAACACCATGCCGCACTGAACAACACGATCCCGCACTGAACAACACCATCCTGCACTGAACAACACCATGCCGCACTGAACAACACCATGCCGCACTGAACAACACCATTCCGCACTGAACAACACCATGCCGCACTGAACAACACCATCCTGCACTGAACAACACCATCCCGCACTGAACAACACCATGCCGCATTGAACAACACCATGCCGCACTGAACAACACCATCCTGCACTGAACAACACCATGCCGCACTGAACAACACCATGCCGCACTGAACAACACCATGCCGCACTGAACAACATTATGCCGCACTGAACAACATTATGCCGCACTAAACAACATTATGTCGCACTGAACAACACCATGCCGCACTGAACAACACCATGCCGCACTGAACAACATTATGCCGCACTGAACAACACGATCCCGCATTGAACAACACTATCCCGCAGTGAACAACACCATGCCGCATTGAACAACACCATGCCGCACTGAACAACACCATGCTGCACTGAACAACACGATCCTGCATTGAACAACACCATGCCGCACTGAACAACACCATCCTGCACTGAACAACACCTTTCCACACTGAACAACACCATGCCGCACTGAACAACATTATGCCGCACTGAACAACACCATGCCGCACTGAACAACACCATGCCGCACTGAACAACACCATGCCGCACTGAACAACACCATGCCGCAATGAACAACACCATCCCGCACTGAACAACACTATGCCGCATTGAACAACACCATGCCGCACTGAACAACACCATCCCGCACTGAACAACACCACCCCGCACTGAACAACACGATCCCGCATTGAACAACACCATCCCGGACTGAACAACACCATGCCGCACTGAACAACACCATTCCGCACTGAACAACACCATGCCGCACTGAACAACACCATGCCGCACTGAACAACACCATGCCGCACTGAACAACACCATGCCGCACTGAACAACATTATGCCGCACTGAACAACACCATGCCGCACTGAACAACACCATCCCGCACTGAACAACACCATTTCGCATTGAACAATACCATGCCGCACTGAACAACACCATCCTGCACTGAACAACACCATCCCGCACTGAACAACACCATGCCGCACTGAACAACATTATGGCGCACTGAACAACATTATGCCGCACTGAACAACACCATGCCGCACTGAACAACACCATGCCGCACTGAACAACACCATGCCGCACTGAACAACATTATGCCGCACTGAACAACATTATGCCGCACTGAACAACACCATGCCGCACTGAACAACACCATGCCGCACTGAACAACACCATGCCGCACTGAACAACACGACGTCGCACTGAACAACACGACGCCGCACAGAACAACACGACGCCGCACAGAATAACACAATACCGCACAGAACAACACAATACCGCACAAACAGTTTTAGATAATATTACGTCGCAGTCATGTGACGCGGACATGACGTCAATAGGCGGAACTCACGGCAAATTTATAATCCGTGGGCGTGGCTTGCAACAGGAAGTAGGAAAGCGGCAGTTCTGGCAAACAAGACACAGCTGTTAGTAACACGATGACTAACAAGGCAAATATTTTTGTTTTCAGCTTGCAACTTGACCGTCTAGAGCGTACAAGGTAATTACAACTGTTTTTTTTTAGCCCTGAAAAGCGAGGGAGTGTGGCGTTTGGGAGGAATGTCGAACTCGGCGTCTGCTTCCAGCCACAGACGCCAAATTTCGACGATTATTTCGACTGGTCAACGGTTGTAAATTATTGCGTTGACTAAAAACTTTATTTAACTCTACTCTTAACTTTGCCGTTTCAGATATGCGGGTATTACACCGCGGAAATGACGTCAATAGGCTGAACTCTCGCCAAAATTCAAATCTGTGGGCGCAATGGCCTTGAGCGAGACACCGGATACAAACACGACGATTATCAACAGAAATATCTTTATTTTCCGCTTGCAAGTGGACCGTCTAGAGCGTACACGGTAAGTACAACTCATTGTGTTTAAAAAGATTTACGTTTGTGTAGTTTGCGTTGCGTTGTATCTGTGAATGTTGGTTGAGGCTAAATGTTAATGTTTAATTTCATTCCTTTAGGTTCCACGGTGTTTGTTGGCTGTATGTTTTCCACTGCAAGAAGAGGCTCGTATCATTGACCAGCAGGAGCTACAATGGTGAGTACCCCTTTCGTCTTCCATTTATGTTAAACACTTCCTATTTCATGTCTAACAGTACTCGATTTAACAAATAACCATAAATAAATACAGTGTGGGCAGTCACGTTAACATATGTGATTATCCTGCCTAATATGTTTATCACAAATATGTCACTAATCACTAATATGTTTATTTGTTTATCACAACACCTTTGGACCTTCAGCAATCGATTATTTACCTTCATCTACATAGAGACAGAACGATGGTGTCTTAAACATCTCATTCATTTCACCAAATAACTTCACGCAGGTGGATAACGGCCGTCTCGGTCACGCTATGTTGCGTGATGCAGTTTTGAAGAACCAAATGCATTTATTCAATGAATAAGTCAAGCTAGTTCTATGTTTATGATGTTGTAAGTTACGGTACCGATTGAAGTTGAGTTCGAAGCCAGTGGAAAACAGCGCTGCGTTTGTGCTCTCCAGGTACAAATGTTGTGATCTCTGACTGACGACCGGGCGAGGCTCGAGTAAGAGATGTCCAAACGAGCTCCGGCAGGGCGGGCCAAGGCGGAGCGAACGGACGCCCTTCAGGCCGCCAATGACGAGCTGAGAACCAAACTGATGGACGTCCAGTTAGAACTTCAGCAGGAGAAGAACAAGGTGAAAACCTCAACAGACAGACACTGCCTGCCTCCCTGCCTGCCTCCCTGCCTGCCTCCCTGCCTGCCTCCCTCCCTCCCAGTTTTCCCGATGTAGATTAGACATGCGTGTGCCATGACTGTGTCAGCCTACATCAACAAATGCACCGAGGACGTCAGCACCACTAAGAATATCATCACCCGGGGCAACCAACGACCCTGGATGACTGAGGAGGTACGTCAAACGCTACGAGCGCGGAACTCTGCCTTCAAGTCTGGCGACAAGGAGACACTGAGGACAGCGAGAGCCAACTTGAACCGTGCCATCAGGATAGCGAAGCGAGACCGCAGTCGAAAATTTCAGGATCGTTTCCACGACGTCAAAAACATCAGGAGTATGTGGCAAGGCATACGGGCGATTACAGACTACAACTCACCCTCCCCCCCCCCCCGGTGGGTGTAGTTGATGCTGACTTTCTAAATGGTCTAAATAACTTCTTTGGGAGGTTCGAGGCACTAAACGGCACTCCAGCAGTTAAAACTGTCCCCCATCAGGAAGAGGAGGTACTCTGCCTTGACTCCGCCGATGTGTTGAAGACCCTGAGGAGAGTCAACCCCTGTAAGGCCCCTGGCCCCGACAACATTCCTGGGCGTGTGTTCAGGGAATGTGCAAGTCATCTGGCTGGGGTCATCACAGACATTTTTAACACCTCGCTGGGCCAAGCCACAGTGCCGGCGTGCTTTAAGACTGCCTCCATCATTCCGGTGCCGAAGAAACCTCAAATCACCTCATTTAATGATTACCGGCCTGTTGCACTGACTCCGGTTATGATGAAGTGCTTCGAAAGGCTGCTTAAAGGTCACATCGTTTCCAGACTCCCCCTATTATTTGACCCGTTCCAGTTTGCCGACCGGCAAAACCGCTCCACTCAGGACGCCATCTCCTCCGTTCTTCACCTGAGCCTGGCTCACCTGGAGGAGAAGAACACCCATGTGCGGAGGCTGTTCCTGGACTTCAGCTCAGCGTTTAACACCATCATCCCACAGCATCTGGTAGGAAAATTGGAACACCTGGGCTTCAACACCCCCCTTCGCAACTGGCTGCTAGACTTCCTCACCAACAGACCTCAGTCAGTCCGGGTCGGACAGAACACCTCTGATGTCATCACCCTCAGCACAGGCTCCCTTCAGGGCTGCGTCCTGAGCCCCCTGCTGTGCACCCTGATGACACACGACTGCGTCCTCAGGTTCACCACCAATCACATCGTGAAGTCAGCAGACGACACAACGGTGGTGGGGCTCATCAGAGACAACAACGACCTGGACTACAGAGAGGAGGTGGAGCAGCTGGTGGGCTGGTGCAGAGAAAACAGCCTGATCCTGAATGAGGAGAAGATGAAGGAGATCATCGTCGACTTCAGGAAAAAACAGCCTCACCACGCTCCACTGATCATCAACAGCTCAGCTGTGGAGGTGGTCAGCACCACCAAATTCCTGGGGGTCCACATCACAGAAGACCTCACCTGGACTATGAACACTACGGCACTGGTCAAGAGGGCACAGAAGCGCTTGTACTTCCTGCGGAGGATGAGGAGAGCCCACCTGCCCCCACCCATCATGAGGACGTTCTACAGGAGCACCATAGAGAGCATTCTGACAAGCTGTCTCTCTGTGTGGTGTGGAGGCTGCACCGCCTCCGATTGGAAGAACGTGAGGAGAGTGGTGAGGACAGCAGAGAGGATCATAGGGGCTCCTCTTCCCTCCATTCAGGACATTTCATCTCAGCGCTGCATGTCCCGTGCCCGTAACATCATCAATGACCCATCACACCCCCACCATGGACTGTTCTCCCTGCTGCCCTCTGGGAAGAGGTTTGCAGCATCCGCTGCAGGTCCACCAGGTTCTGCAACAGCTTTTTCCCTGCTGTCATCAGACTGTTGAACACTAGAACTGTTGAGCTCTAAACTGAACTCTGCATCACACATTCACAGAACTGTACTTTATGACACTACGGACCTCTATCTTGCACTATCTCGCACTACCAACTTTACTGAACTTGTATAAACCCTTTAAATAGAAGTTTAATACATGGTTTAGCATTCCTCTGCACACTCTTGAATACTGTTTTGCCTACTTGCACTATTGCATAATTATCACTGCTGCACTTTATACTTATTTTTAATATATATATATATATATATATATATAGTATATATGTATATATATATATATTTTCATAGGATATGTTACTTCTATTCAACTGCAATATCACTACTTTGTTGTAAGACGTATGCAACGGAATTTCGTTTTGTATGCACCATGTGCAGACAAGATGACAATAAAGTTTGTCTAAGTCTAAGTCATGTCAGGTCAGCTGTCTGGAGAGAGAGAGAAGTCAGGACCTGCGGGCGGAGCACCACCGTGCCACCGCCGCCATGACGGAACTCAAAAGCAAACTCCATGAGGAGAAGCAGAAAGAGTTAGCCATTACCAGGGAGACATTACTGCGGCAGCATGAAATGGAGCTGATGAGAGTGATCAAAATCAAAGATGGAGAGATCCAGCGACTGAATGCCTTGGTCCTCAGCCTGAGGGACGGCTCCATGGACAAGGTGATCCGCTCTATCCGTGTCTGACTATCCGCACGCCACGTCGGGCTTCGATGCGGCCGCTACCGTATTGTGTAGCTTGTCCCCAGTAAGCGTCGCGGCGCTCCGTTGCGGTCTCAACGGCCCGGTGTGGCGCAATGTCTGCTCAGGTGAGGAGGGGGGGCGCTTTGCTGGCGGAGGTGGAGGAGACGCGGCGGTGTCGGGAGACCGAGCGGTGTCGCCTCCACCAGGAGCGCGGAAGAAGCCCTGGCAGCGGCCCAGCAGGCCTGGCAGTCCCGAGCGGCCGAGCTCCGATCGGCTCATCACCAGCATCGGGAGGAGCTGAGCCGAACCAAGAGAGACTGCGAGAGGGAGATCCGCCGACTGGTAGGACTGATCAGATGCGCGGTGCGTGGCTATGTTCCCAATTTCGTTGTATACCTGCAGTGCAATGACACCTAAGGCATTCTATTCTATTCTATTTCACAAGAAGAAAATGTCCGGTTGCTCGCTTCGCTTTTGTCACAGCAAAGGTGTTCTAGTCGATTCCAGAAAAAAATTGGCCGGTTGCTCTCTTTGTTTTTGTCACAATTCTGGCAAATGAGTTTGCCCGCCTGCCTGAGCGCTCCCCGTTTGTACATCCAGACGGATGAGATCAAGCTGAAAGACAGAGCGGTTAGTGTTTTGGATGAAGCCCTGGGGCCGGCCACGTCCACCGCCTTCAGCTGCAGACTCAGGCTGCCGAGCAGCAGATCGCTGCCCTGAGGGATTCCCAAAGGGCGGGCCTAAACTACCCTGGAAGTGGGGTCAACGCCGCTACTAGCAATCCTCTTCATTGCGTAAGCCACCTCATCACACACTTGCAGTACGCATGACTTAGTTCGTTGCTGGAGGAAGGTAGCACAAAAACAGTTTTGAACTTTGAACGAGTGCTTGTGTGTGTGTGTTGCGGGGCGTTTTCAGTCTCAGGAGGATCGGGACACGCGACGGTTTCATCTGAAAATCGCTGAGCTCAGCGCAGTCATCAGGAAACTGGAGGATCGAAACGCCCTGCTTTCTGAAGAGCGCAATGAACTGGTAATTTATTGACGGCACGCTTGAAGGTTTGCGCTACGTTTGATGCGCGCCATCCAGCGAGGCACCCATTGCGCTTGCTTATTAGTTGAGCGGCGCGGCGAGTCGGTTGCCTGGTAGATGTCTTTTATTGGGAGCCAAAGCCACGATTCCGTTCAAACCGATGCAAAAGGAATGGATACGTTCTGGCCCGCGTGTTGTGCGTCTTTCACATCCCGCACTTCATGCTTGCAGCTAAAGCGACTGAGAGAAACAGAAAGCCAGTTTCTGCCACTCCTGTACAAAAACAAACGCCTGAGCAGGAAGAATGAAGAACTCTCGCTGGTGCTGTGTCGCCTTGAAAACAAAGTGCGCTTTGTCACCCAGGAGAACGAGGAGATGGCAAGCTTGGTAAGTCGACGCGGACAACGGCGGCGTGCCAACAGAGTCCACTGCATTTGTGTTCCACAGAGAAGGCCTAGTTCGCTCAATGACCTGGACCGCGGTTGCGGCCAGCAGGACGGTGAAATGGAGTTCCTTCAAGTTGTGGAGCAGCGGCACATCATCGACGACTTGTCCAAGGTCTTCAGGCAGGCGACTCGGTGCACGTACGGCAGCGCCGCGCTCGCTCGCTGTCGCCAGGAAACCTTTTCCGTCCAAAGCTTGGCCGGCGGCCGCCATCCAAAAAATTGGCCCCTTAAATTCCGACCTTTCAAGCAGGAGCATTGTGCGCACGCGTTTGAACACGCTTTAGACTTGTTTTGCCGTTTTCAGCAGCTCAAAGCTCCCGTTTTGTCAGCGCCTTTGCCACTCGCTGTGCGCTGAAAACGACGGACTTGCCCGGCTGCTCAGCCCGTCAACCATGAGCCGCGAGCGCGACGTCATTGTCCGTAGGCAGCTAGTGGCAAAATGCACCCTGTTAGAGTTGCGCTCGCTCCAACTTATTTTGCAAGAACCACACGGGAGACAAGTAAGTTCTTTTGGACACCTGCAGGTGGAGAGTCCATCCGTTGTACGAATGAAGTCTGACTCTCGGCTCCTGCACGAGCATTTTAATTAAGAGAAACAGGGTGGGTGTAAGAGTGGATTGAATAGAGGAAGCCCTTGACCTCTAGTCAAAACATAGCAAGGGGTGTTTTACGACTTTGTGTAGGAAGGGATAAGCGATAGGGATAAATAAGGGATAAATAATATTATTTATTACAGGTCGCAGTCAAAGTCAAAGCAACACAATGATACGATAAAGATAATCTGGAAAACCCTGACACACCCTGTAGTTGTCACTTTTGGAAAAGACGAGCGTCCCTCCAATCATCGCCGGTGACGTGTTTTTCAGGCTCTGGAGACAGGAGCTCATGTCAGAAATGTCATTGTGAGTCGCGTTTGTTTCTGCGCCGGAGCCGTTCGTTCCCTTTGCATCCAAAGAATCTCAAAGGCGGATTATTTGTGTCGACAGGAGAGAGATTTGCTGCTACGATACCGACGTCGAGAATCTCTGAGGAGGAACAAAGCGTGAGGTCCTGCAAGGTGAGTCTGTTTGTTTGCGGCTGCTTGGTGTTGCGCAAGATGAAATGGCCTTTTTCTCGCTATCGTTCCTCTCGTCGATTCATCGTGAGGTGTCGCTTCAGTTTGTTCAGAGAGATGTTTGCTTCCGCGCCCGCAGGTCATCGAAACATTTTACGGCTACGACGAAGACGTGTTGGTGGACTCAGACGGATCGTCCTTGTCTTTTCACACCGACAGAACCCCCGACACGGAACCCGAAGAGGTAGCCCGCCATTTCTGCCAGCGTATTGGCACCAAACATTCCTCTTCAGCCTGGAATCGGACTCGTCTTTGCGTCGCGGGTGCTTTGTCGCCGGTCTGACTGATTCTGGTACTAGTGCTGTGTTGCATTGGTGTGTGCATGAAGAGGCGGAGCTTCGCTACCGCCAGCTGACGCAAGAATATCAAGCGCTGCAACGAGCCTACGCTCTGCTAGCCCAGACCAGCGAAAGGGGACTACGACGCCGAGAAGGAGATCAAGGTGGCGCCCCTTCCCGCAACCCCCGGCCGGGTCGCAGCCTCCCCGTTCTCACCCAGCCTCGGGTGTTCTCTGGTCTGAAAGGAGGAGGAGGAGCCTCCCTCCTCCTCCTTTCAGACCAGAGAAAAGCTGATGGTAGAAATGGGTCACTATCAAAGCAGAGTAGCAGATCTGGAGTCAGCGCTGAAGCAACAAGGACAGGTAAGCTCATCAATGAGCACACCTTTTTCTCAGACAAAATAGCTACATTCTTCAGTCACTCATCCGTCTGGCATTACTGGACCAACCCCCCCCCCCCCCGAACGTGGCTGGGAAAATGCGGAGAAAAGCAAATGTCATTTTCCAGTCAACCAAAGAATTTGTGGATGAAAATGACACAACATTCCAAAGCTGTCCACGCGTTTGTCTCTTCTAGAATGTCAAGTGGGTGGAGGAGAAGCAGCTGCTGCGTCAGAGCAATCAGCAGTTGGCCGAAAAGGTGACGGAAAGAAAGGCGCTGGGCGGAGTCGCTTGGCGTCACACCTGTCGGGAAGCCCCGCAGATGAGGTCTGACTGTCTTTTCAGGTCAGGCGGATGGAGGCGGAAGAAGCGCGTCTGAAAGAGCACATCCAGGATATCCGAGACCAAAACGAACTGCTTGAGTTCCGCATCCTGGAGCTGGAGGTGGGAAGACTCGCACAAGCGTGTTGAGGCCAGAGATGTGACGGACGGACGGACGGACGGACGGACGGATGCATGCCTCTGCCTTTCAGGAGAGGGAGTGGCGCTCCCCCGTCTTGAAGTTTCTGCAAGTCCGTTTCCCAGACGGCCTCAGCCCTTTGCAGATCTACTGCGAGGCCGAGGGCGTGAGCGTACGTAAGGCGTCCCTCGCAACCCTAACCTTAACCCGAGGTCCCAGAACACCTTACATTGCTCCTTGCGCCTTTCCCCCGGACATCGTCATCAGTGATCTGATGAAGAAGCTGGACATCCTGGGCTATAACGCCGTAAGTGTATGTCGAACTCCTTATGTTCGCACTCCACGAGACTCGGCGGCTCAAATGTGACTTTTGGAAGGCTTTGCGCTGAAAGAAGCTTGTTGACGCTGTGCCTTTGGGCTCTTGCAGAATCTCACCAACGAGGAGCAGGTGGTCGTGATTCACGCCAGGACCCTTCTCACCCTAGCCGAGAAGGTAACGCGCACGTCCACGCACGCTCTCGCATTCTGCTTATGTGACAGCAGCCTTTCCTCAGTGGTTAGAATACATCAAAGTGACCAAGTCAGCACTTCAACAGAAGATGTTGGACATTGAAAGTGAGAAGGTAGACAGACACGCGACATCAGCCAAGGGGAACTCCGGCAATGTGCCCCAACAATTCTGACCTTGAGCTGTGCTAGGATATGTTCTGCAAGCAGAAGGGCTACCTGGATGAAGAGTTGGACTTCAGGAAGTGTTCCATGGACCAGGCTCATAAGGTAAGCCGCCCTCAAATCTCCCGCCGGACCACTGATGGACGAGGATTGCGGCCCAGAGGATCCTGGAGCTGGAGGCCATGTTGTACGAGGCGCTACCGCAGCGGGACTGCCCCGCCACGGACGGCGAAAAAGCCAGCCACGCTGGCGTGAATGACGTGCTGACGGCGGATCAGAGAGAAGAGCTTAGGAGCGCCGTGGACCAATGGAAGCGAGCCCTGATGTGCGAGTTGAGGGAGCGCGACGCTTGCATCCTCCAAGAGAGAATGGATCTGCTGCACAGCGCGCAACAGGTAAGGGCCCAAAGCCAGCCCGGCACTTACTTGCACGCTTACTGGCTTTTGAATGCCACTTTCCATTTGTCCGTCCTAGAGGAACAAAGAGCTGAAAGAATTCATCGAAGCTCAGAAGAGACAAATCAAACAATTGGAGGAGAAGTTTCTGTTTCTCTTTCTATTCTTCTCCTTGGCCTTCATTCTGTGGCCCTAACACCAGCTGGTGAGTGAGCTCCAGCGGCACCGCACTCGACACCTCCGATACACTGCCAGCCGGTCTCAGACGTTGGCAGATGCTCCGATGCCAACGTATACCCCCCGCCACGGTGACAGAGGCACCGCGTCACACCGGCGCTCATCCAATCAGAAGGCAGGAAAAGCAAATTCACATGCAGGGCACTTTTGAACCAGAAGAGAGCGCCACAAAAAACGGTTGTTGCCCCAAACGCGCACTAAAAAGGGTCAGAATAACAAGAGTCCCACTGGCCAGCCGGGGCCACCCGTCCAGCTGTTTCTTCAGGGGGGAAAAAAATTGGAGTCACCGGTGAGTACATTTTGCATTTAGCTCTGCTTTTCTGCTTCTGTCTTCAAGTGTGTGGCATCCTGCGATCAAAGAGTCAGCCAACCCCAAAGCGGTTGACCTCAACGTCCCACCACCATGCCTACCAGAGCAGGTGACGTGATGCTTTGGACATCCTTCCGTCTCAGATGCCCAAAAGTACTCTTTGCCACATCTGCGGCAATACGGTGTCTTTTCAAAGGTGCAAATAAATCCAGCGTGGGCGGAACACGCACGTCTTCGGTTTTTCCCGCTTTGTTTGTGTGACAGCTGTTGTGAAAATTTTATACAAATAAAGTTGTATAGTACAGGTTTGGCCAAGCCGCAACTCCCGAACCGCATGCGGCTCTTTTATGTTCATATCAACATTTGTGTGTGTGTGTGTGTGTGGGGGGGTTGTGCGTGTTGGCTTCACTTGAGTTCAATTTGGTATTTTGGTCAAAAGCGCATGTGGTGAAATTCCACAAAGTAGGATGGGCAAACACATTTCTTTAAACTATGAGTGTCAATTGGGCTCTCGAAATGGCAGGGAAAAGATGCACAGCAAAACGAAAACACGTAGATGAACACAGGACGTTTTAATCAGAGTGGGAAAGTTTCTATTTTTTGTTGAACGTGATGGCAAACCATTCTGCCTGATATGTCAGACCTCAGCGCATTTCAAAGATTCAAATCTTCAGCGCCATGCACTTCAGCTCACTCCATGCTAACATTGATCAGGCGTCGAACCCGCATCATCATGCTTAAGAGGTGGCCATGCTAACCAGTGCGCCATTATGTCAACGCATAATAACTAAGTCTACTGGTCAAAACAGCGGTTACTATATGACGTCGCTACGTCGTGGTCACGTGACGCAGACAAGACGTCAATGGACGTGGGCAGAGTTAACTTGTTTAAAAGGGAGTAGGCAGAAGAAATATTTAATTTATTTAAATCTATTTTGAGTGCACACCATTATGCCAATGCATAACAACTGTAACTCTACTAAACAAAACAGCGGTTGCTATATGACATCTGCCACGTCGTGGTCACGTGACATACGTGACGTCGATGGGCGTAACTTTCGCCGGAATTCAAATCCGCGGGGAGAGTTAACTTGTTTAAAAGAGAGTGGGCAGAAGAATTATTTAATTTATTTAAATCTATTTGGTGTGTGCGCCATTATGTCAATGCATAACAACTGTAAGTCTACTAAACAAAACAGCGGTTGCTATTTGACGTCTGCCACGTCGTGGTCACGTGACGCGGACGTGACGTCGACGCCTACTTTACATCCCACCGATCACAGGACTCCTCGGCTGCATAACCGTGCCCCCTTCCCAACCAATCGGATTTGCTATACGCGAAAACGACGCCAATGGAAAGAGCTTCCGCCCAAATTTAAATCCGTGGGCGTGGCTCGCAGCAGGAAGTAGGAAAATGGCGGCGATGTTGACAAAGACACAGCGGATGGTAACATACGACTAACAAGAGAAATATTTTTATTTTCTGCTTGCAACTGGACCGTCCAGAGCGTACACGGTAAGTACAACTCATCGTTTTTAAAAAGAAGTACTTTTGTTGCCCTGAAAAGCGAGTGAGCGTGGCGTTTGTGGGGGACGTCGAATTTCGACGATTCTTTCTGGTCAACGGTTGTAAATGATTGTGTTGATTAAAAAAGAAAACTTGATGTAACTCTACTTTTAACTGCCGTTTCAGATAGATTTGGAATTGCATCACATCCAATTTTGCCTAGAGCGTACACGGTAAGTAACACTCGTTGTGTTTAAGGAGATTTACGTTTGTAATAGCAGAAGTGTAGCCGCGTTGCGTTGTACGTGTGAATGTTGGTCCGGGCGAAATGTTAATGTTTAATTTCATTCCTTTAGGTTCCACGGTGTTTGTTGGCTGCAAGTTTTCCACTGCAAGAAGAGGCTCATATCATTGACCAGGAGCGAGCTACAATGGTGAGTAGCCATAACATTTATGTTAAACACTTCCTATTTCATGTCTAACAGTACTTGATTTAACAAATAACCATAAATAAATACAGTGTGGGCACTGAAGTTAACATATGTGATTATACTGCCTAATCTGTCACGGAGTAGATTGTTGCAAAGTAATATAAGATCCAAAGTTGTAATTCAGAATAGTTTTCAAAAGAAGGCCATTAGAATTATATACAAGTCTGATTACCCTGAACAAGCTATTAATTAAATCACAAATTCTTCAATTCAAAGATTTGGTAGATTATCAGACAAATAATGTCTAACAGTAATTGATTTAACACATCACGATAAGTAGATTGAGTGTGGGCACTCTCAAGTTAACATATGTGATTATACTGCCTAATCTGTTACAGAGTATGTTGTTGCCAAGTAATGTAGAATAGATCCAAAGTAGTAATCCAGAATAGTTTTGAAGAGGCCATTAGAATGATAAACAAATCTGATTACCTTGAACATAATAACAAGCTAAGTGTTTAATATGTCCTATGAAGTCAAAATTGGGCACCATCATGTGGTGAAATTTGGAATTGCATCACATCCAATTTTGCCTGGGAACAAACAGATTACATAAATCTTAGTTTTGAATAAGCCACTCCTTCTCAAACAAGTAAACTCTGCCCATTTTGCGCAGTAGATGTTCTGTTAATATCTAGTATTTATACAAAGTCATAATTTAAATTGCTTTCAACCTTCATTCATCGGTTCAACCAACATTACTCGCTCTTATTACCAACTTGTATTGATTTAACTAAGCGTTTAATACTTCCTATCAGGTCTCAAATCGAGATTTGGCAAAATACAATTTCAGCAAATCCAATTTTGCCAGGGAACAAAAATAGATTAAATAAACTAAATAAGTCCTCTTCCCATTAAATAAATCAGAAAAGTCTGTCTTGTAACCAGTCCTCTTCAAACAAGTAAAGTCTGCCCATTTTGTGCCGTAGATTTTGTGTCTATGCCTAGTATTTAAACAAAATCATAATTTAAACGACTTCTTTCCTTCATTCACTTTGGAAATTTGGAATTGCAGCAAATCGAATTTTGCCAGGGAACAAAAATAGATCAATTAAACTAAATAAGTCTTCTTCCCATTAAATAAATTAAAAAAGTCTGTCTTGTAACCAGTCCTTTTCAAACAAGTAAAGTCTGCCCATTTTGTGCCGTCGATTTTGTGTTAATGCCTAGTATTTATACAAAATCATAATTTAAAGGACTTCATTCCTTCATTCACTTTGGAAATTTGGAATTGCAGCACATCAAATTTTGCCTGGGAAGAAAAGTAGATTAAATAAATTTAATAAGTCTTACTACTTCCCATTAAATAAATTAAATACGTCTTACTTGTTCCCACTCCTTTTCAAAACAGTAGTTTAAAACGAGGGCCCTTCACTCAATCTTTAACCTCAACCCCGCACGTTGTGTTGTATCTGTGAATGTTGGTTGTGGCCAAATGATAGTTTTCTTTCATTCGTTTAGGTTCCAAGAAAACTTGATGTAACTCTACTTTTAACTGCCGTTTCAGATAAGCGGGTATTACGTCGCAGTCAAATGCCGCGGATATGACGTAATTGCCCGAACCTCCGCCAAAATTCAAATCTGTTGGCGCGATGGCCGTGAGCCACTGAGCAGCGACGATTATCAACAGAAATATCTTTATTTTCTGCTTGCAACTGGACCGTCTAGAGCGTACACGGTAAGTAACACTCATTGTGTTTAAGGAGATTTACGTTTGTAATAGCAGAAGTGTAGCCGCGTTGCGTTGTACGTGTGAAAATTGGTCGAGGCGAAATGTTAATGTTTAATTTCATTCCTTTAGGTTCCACGGTGTTTGTTGGCTGCAAGTTTTCCACTGCAAGAAGAGGCTCGTATCATTGACCAGGAGCGAGCTACAATGGTGAGTAGCCATAACATTTATGTTAAACACTTCCTATTTCATGTCTAACAGTACTTGATTTAACAAATAACCATAAATAAATACAGTGTGGGCACTGAAGTTAACATATGTGATTATACTGCCTAATCTGTCACGGAGTAGATTGTTGCAAAGTAATATAAGATCCAAAGTTGTAATTCAGAATAGTTTTCAAAAGAAGGCCATTAGAATTATATACAAGTCTGATTACCCTGAACAAGCTATTAATTAAATCACAAATTCTTCAATTCAAAGATTTGGTAGATTATCAGACAAATAATGTCTAACAGTAATTGATTTAACACATCACGATAAGTAGATTGAGTGTGGGCACTCTCAAGTTAACATATGTGATTATACTGCCTAATCTGTTACAGAGTATGTTGTTGCCAAGTAATGTAGAATAGATCCAAAGTAGTAATCCAGAATAGTTTTGAAGAGGCCATTAGAATGATAAACAAATCTGATTACCTTGAACATAATAACAAGCTAAGTGTTTAATATGTCCTATGAAGTCAAAATTGGGCACCATCATGTGGTGAAATTTGGAATTGCATCACATCCAATTTTGCCTGGGAACAAACAGATTACATAAATCTTAGTTTTGAATAAGCCACTCCTTCTCAAACAAGTAAACTCTGCCCATTTTGCGCAGTAGATGTTCTGTTAATATCTAGTATTTATACAAAGTCATAATTTAAATTGCTTTCAACCTTCATTCATCGGTTCAACCAACATTACTCGCTCTTATTACCAACTTGTATTGATTTAACTAAGCGTTTAATACTTCCTATCAGGTCTCAAATCGAGATTTGGCAAAATACAATTTCAGCAAATCCAATTTTGCCAGGGAACAAAAATAGATTAAATAAACTAAATAAGTCCTCTTCCCATTAAATAAATCAGAAAAGTCTGTCTTGTAACCAGTCCTCTTCAAACAAGTAAAGTCTGCCCATTTTGTGCCGTAGATTTTGTGTCTATGCCTAGTATTTAAACAAAATCATAATTTAAACGACTTCTTTCCTTCATTCACTTTGGAAATTTGGAATTGCAGCAAATCGAATTTTGGCAGGGAACAAAAATAGATCAATTAAACTAAATAAGTCTTCTTCCCATTAAATAAATTAAAAAAAGTCTGTCTTGTAACCAGTCCTTTTCAAACAAGTAAAGTCTGCCCATTTTGTGCCGTCGATTTTGTGTTAATGCCTAGTATTTATACAAAATCATAATTTAAAGGACTTCATTCCTTCATTCACTTTGGAAATTTGGAATTGCAGCACATCAAATTTTGCCTGGGAAGAAAAGTAGATTAAATAAATTTAATAAGTCTTACTACTTCCCATTAAATAAATTAAATACGTCTTACTTGTTCCCACTCCTTTTCAAAACAGTAGTTTAAAACGAGGGC
>NW_028284165.1:30000-50000 GCF_059516105.1 Syngnathus floridae | reverse complement strand
CCACAAGGTGACCGCCACCATCCCCAAGCGCCACCCCCCGACCGCCACCCCCCGACCGCCACCAGCCGACCGCCACCAGCCGACCGCCACCAGGCGACCGCCACCAGCCGTTCGCGGTGTGCGCCTCCGGCGCCACCGGTCCCCAAGCACCATCCCCAAGCACCATCCCCGACCGCCACCCCCCGACCGCCACCCCCCGACCGCCACCAGCCGACTGCCACCAGCCGACCGCCACCAGCCGACCGCCACCAGCCGTTCGCGGTGTGCGCCTCCGGCGCCACCGGTCCCAAGCACCATCCCCAAGCACCATCCCCGACCGCCACCCCCCGACCGCCACCCCCCGACCGCCACCAGCCGACCGCCACCAGCCGACCGCCACCAGCCGACCGCCACCAGCCGTTCGCGGTGTGCGCCTCCGGCGCCACCGGTCCCCAAGCACCATCCCCAAGCACCATCCCCGACCGCCACCCCCCGACCGCCACCAGCCGACCGCCACCCAGCGACCGCCACCCGCCGTTCGCGGTGTGCGCCGTTATCCGCCTCTGGGTGGTCCTTGCCGGGCGTGGATCGGCGTCCGCT
Organism: Syngnathus floridae; assembly: GCF_059516105.1. NCBI lineage: Eukaryota > Metazoa > Chordata > Actinopteri > Syngnathiformes > Syngnathidae > Syngnathus > Syngnathus floridae. Next base: position 49,421 of record NW_028284165.1, on the reverse strand, counting down.
GTCGGTAGGTGACGGGACCATAATTGGCCCGCGGACCAGCCGGCGGGGCTCTATGGAAAAGCCCACCCGCCTTCGCTGGTTCCCCGGTCGGCCACGAGTAGCGATAATTCGGCCTCTTCGCCCGGAGCGCGGCTCAACTTAAGCGAAAATGCACTAAGTGCCAAAGCCCATTCATTTACAACGGCGTGTCCGCCAGAGGGCGCGTTTCCCGCCGCGGACCGGCCGGCGGGGCTCGTCGGAGAGCGTATCCGCCTCTCGGTGGTCCTTGCCGGGCGTGGGTCGGCGTCCGCTGTCGGTACTTTACGGGACCGCAATCGGCCCGCGGACCAGCCGGCGGGGCTCTCTTGAGAGCTTACCCGCCTTCGCTGGTTCCCTGGTCGGCCACGAGTGGCGAGAATTCGGCCTCTTCGCCCGGAGCGCGGAGCGACATTTGCGAAAATGCACTAAGTGCCAAAGCCCATTCATTTACAACGGCGTGTCCGCCAGAGGGCGCATTTCCCGCCGCGGACCGGACGGCGGGGCTCGTCGGAGAGCGTGTCCGCCTCTGGGTGGTTCCTTGCCGGGCGTGGGTCGGCGTCCGCTGTCGGTGGGTGACGGGACCATAATCGGCCCGCGGACCAGCCGGCGGGGCTCTCTTGAAAGCTTACCCGCCTTCGCTGGTTCCCTGGTCGGCCACGAGTGGCGAGAATTCGGCCTCTTCGCCCGGAGCGCGGCTCAACTTTTGCGAAAATGCACTAAGTGCCAAAGCCCATTCATTTACAACGGCGTGTCCGCCAGAGGGCGCATTTCCCGCCGCGGACCGGCCGGCGGGGCTCGTCGGAGAGCGTGTCCGCCTCTCGGTGGTTCCTGCCGGGCGTGGGTCGCCGTCCGCTGTCGGTACTTTACGGGACCACGTTCGGCCCGCGGACCAGCCGGCGGGGCTCTCTTGAAAGCTTACCCGCCTTCGCTGGTTCCCCGGTCGGCCGCGAGTAGCGAGAATTCGGCCTCTTCGCCCGGAGCGCGGCTCAACTTTTGCGAAAATGCACTAAGTGCCAAAGCCCATTCATTTACAACGGCGTGTCCGCCAGAGGGCGCATTTCCCGCCGCGGAACGGCCGGCGGGGCTCGTCGGAGAGCGTGTCCGCCTCTCGGTGGTTCTTACCGGGCGTGGGTCGGCGTCCGCTGTCGGTACTTTACGGGACCACGTTCGGCCCGCGGACCAGCCGGCGGGGCTCCCTAGAAAGCTTACCCGCCTTCGCTGGTTCCCCGGTCGGCCGCGAGTGGCGAGAATTCGGCCTCTTCACCCGGAGCCCGGAGCGACTTTTGCCATTTTTTTTCTAAGTGCCAAGGGCTCTCGCGCCGCGATGCGTCCGCCTCTGCTGGTTCCCCGGTCGGCCGCGAGTGGCGATAATTCGGCCTCTCCACCCGGAGCCCGGAGCGACTTTTGCCAAATTTTTTCTAAGTGCCAAGGGCTCTCGCACCGCGATGCGTCCGCCTCTGCTGGTTCCCCGGTCGGCCGCGAGTGTCGAGAATTCGGCCTCTTCACCCGGAGCCCGGGCCGACTCCCGCCGATATGATCACATCATGATCCTATAGCAAGTGTCGTACAACCATAACATGATGTACAAAATAAATATATAAATATTAACATCACCTATAAACATTAAATATATAAATATTAACATCACCTATAAACATTAAATATATAAATATTAACATCACCTATAAACATTATGAATACAATGTTTATAACCGAATGCTCACTTTATATTATTTGGCTGTAAATGCGAGCATAAGTTGTATATATCATGTATTTATCCACGAACCGTTAAACAGATGTCAAGTCAGGCTACCTTAAGAGAGTCATAGTTACTCCCGCCGTTTACCCGCCTGTGTGCGAGAGGCGGTGTAATTTCTCTCCGTGTCCGCTGGAGGGAGGTATTTCCCCGTTACGACCTCCGGGAAGATCACCGGGACGCGGAGAACGCTTAGCCGGGGCGCTTGGAGCCTCGTTCGGCTTAGAAAGTGAGGTGGAAAGCACTCGGGGAACCGGCTGGAGGTGCTGTGGAAGTCCAGCGGGCCGCGTAAAACGCTTAGCCGGGGCTCTGGAAGCCGCGTTCGGCTTAGAAAGTGAGGAGGAATGCATCATGAGAACCGGCTGGAGGTGCTGTGGAAGCTCGGCGGGCCGCGTAAAACGCTTAGCCGGGGCTCTGGAAGCCTCGTTCGGCTTAGAAAGTGAGGAGGAATGCATCATGAGAACCGGCTGGAGGTGCTGTGGAAGCTCGGCGGGCCGCGTAAAACGCTTAGCCGGGGCTCTGGAAGCCTCCTCGGGCTTCAAGAGTTAGGAGGAAAGCCCCATGAGAACCGGCTGGAGGTGCTCTGGAAGCTCATCGGCCAGCGGAAAACGCTTAGCCGGGGCTCTGGAAGCCTCCTCGGGCGTCGAGAGTTAGGAGAAAAAGCACCCCCGAGAACCGGCCGGGTCCTCCACGAACCGTGAAAAAGATGTCGAGTGCCGCTACCTTAAGAGAGTCATAGTTACTCCCGCCGTTTGGCCGAAGGTGTATTTACTCGCCGTGTCCGCTGGAGGGAGGTATTTCCCCGCTCCAACGTCACCGGCGGCTTCCGAACGTCTCTCCGAGCGCTCGGAAGTCCGCGCGGGGGGGAGAAGCGGGCCGTGCGAGGTACCGTGTGGAGCTGGACCGTCACCTGGTCCGCTCGTCGTGCGCGCCGGCCGCTGGAAGTCGAATAAAGCTCCGCGATCTCATCCGCGGTGCTTGTAAACAGCCGATCCGCTGGGCTGGAGCTATTTTGGGCCACTTGGCGCGCGCGCACGGCCTCCCGGATGGTGCCGCGTGGAGTGCGCGAGCGCACCGGCCGCTGGAAGTCGAATGAAGCTCCGCGATCTCATCCGCGGAGCTTGTAAAGTGCAGATCCGCTGGGCTGGAGCTATTTTGGGCCACTTGGCGCGCGCGCACGGCCTCCCGGAGGTGCCGGGTGGAGTGCGCGAGCGCACCGGCCGCTGGAAGTCGCATAAAGCTCCGCGATCTCATCCGCGGAGCTTGTAAACAGCCGATCCGGTCGTCTTGGAGCTATTTTCGGCCACTTGGCGCGCGCGCACGGCCTCCCGGAGGTGCCGGGTGGAGTGCGTGAGCGCACGGGCCGCTGGAAGTCGAATAATGCTCCGCGATCTCATCCGCGGTGCTTGTAAAGAGCCGATCCGCTGGGCTGGAGCTATTTTGGGCCACTTGGCGCGCGCGCACGGCCTCCCGGAGGTGCCGGGTGGAGTGCGCGAGCGCACCGGCCGCTGGAAGTCGGATAAAGCTCCGCGATCTCATCCGCGGTGCTTGCAAACAGCCGATCCGCTGGGCTTGGAGCTATTTTCGGCCACTTGGCCCGCGCGCACGGCCTCCCGGCTGTCCCGGTGGTCCCGGTAGCCTCCGCGGACGGTTAAAAAAATCTCAAGTGAGCCTACCATAAGAGAGTGACAGTTACTCCCGCCGTTTGGCCGCTCAAAGTGCCATCAGACGCGCAGCAACGCGAGTGTGCGCTAAGTGCGAGAGGTGGCGTATTTACCCGCCGTGTCCGCTAGAGGGAGGTATTTCCCCGTTACAAGCTCCGGGAAGATCAGCGGGACGCGGAGAACGCTTAGCCGGGGCTCTGGAAGCCTCGTTCGGCTTAGAAAGTGAGGAGTAAAGCACTCGGGGAACCGGCTGGAGGTGCGGTGGAAGCTCAGCGGGCCGCGTAAAACGCTTAGCCGGGGCTCTGGAAGCCTCGTTCGGCTTAAAGAGTGAGGAGTGAAGCACCCGGAGAACCGCCTGGAAGTGCTGTGGAGGCTCGGCGGGCCGCGTAAAACGCTTAGCCGGGGCTCTGGAAGCCTAGTTCGGCTTAAACAGTGAGAAGGAAAGCACCCGGGGAACCGGCTGGAGGTGCTCTGGAAGTCCAGCGGGCCGCGTAAAACGCTTCGCCGAGGCTCTGGAAGCCTCGTTCGGCTTAAATAGTGAGGAGGAAAGCACCCGGGGAACCGGCTGGAGGTGCTGTGGAAGCTCAGCGGGCCGCGTAAAACGCTTAGCCGAGGCTCTGGAAGCCTCGTTCGGCTTAGAAAGTGAGGAGGAATGCATCATGAGAACCGGCTGGAGGTGCTGTGGAAGCTCGGCGGGCCGCGTAAAACGCTTAGCCGGGGCTCTGGAAGCCTCGTTCGGCTTAAACAGTGAGGATGGGAGCACCCGGAGAACCGGCTGGAGGTGCTGTGGAAGTTCAGCGGGCCGCGTAAAACGCTTAGCCGGGGCTCTGGAAGCCTCCTCGGGGGTCAAGAGTTAGGAGAAAAAGCACCCCCGAGAACCGGCCGGGTCGTCCACGAACCGTGAAAAAGATGTCGAGTGCCGCTACCTTAAGAGAGTCATAGTTACTCCCGCCGTTTGGCCGAAGGTGTATTTACTCGCCGTGTCCGCTGGAGGGAGGTATTTCCCCGCTCCAACGTCACCGGCGGCTTCCGAACGTCTCCCCGAGCGCTCGGAAGTCCGCGCGGGGGGGAGAAGCGGGCCGTGCGAGGTACCGGGTGGAGCTGGACCGTCACCGGGTCCGCTCGTCGTGCGCGCCGGCCGCTGGAAGTCGAAAAAAGCTCCGCGATCTCATCCGCGGAGTGCAGATCCGCTGGGCTGGAGCTATTTTGGGCCACTTGGCGCGCGCGCACGGCCTCCCGGAGGTGCCGGGTGGAGTGCGCGAGCGCACCGGCCGCTGGAAGTCGGATGAAGCTCCGCGATCTCATCCGCGGTGCTCACAAACAGCCGATCCGGTCGGCTAGGAGCTATTTTCGGCAACTTGCGCATGCGCACGGCCTCCCGGAGGTGCCGGGCGGCGTGCGTGAGCGCACGGGCCGCTGGAAGTCGAATAATGCTCCGCGATCTCATCCGCGGTGCCTACAACTAGCCGATCCGGTCGGCCTGGAGCTATTTTCGGCCACTTGGCCCGCGCGCACGGCCTCCCGGCTGTCCCGGTGGTCCCGGTCGCCTCCGCGGACGGTTAAAAAAATCTCAAGTGAGCCTACCTTAAGAGAGTGACAGTTACTCCCGCCGTTTGGCCGCTCAAAGTGCCATCAGACGCGCAGCAACGGGTGTGTGCGCTAAGTGCGAGAGGTGGCGTATTTACCCGCCGTGTCCGCTAGAGGGAGGTATTTCCCCGTTACAAGCTCCGGGAAGATCAGCGGGACGCGGAGAACGCTTAGCCGGGGTGCTGGAAGCCTCCTCGGGCGTCAATAGTTGGGAAGAAAGCACCCCGAGGACCGGCTGGAGGTGCTGTGGAAGTTCGGCGAGCCGCGCAAAACGCTTAGCCGGGGCTCTGGAAGCCTCGTTCGGCTTAAACAGTGAGGAGGAAAGCAGCCGGGGAACCGGCTGGAGGTGCGGTGGAAGCTCAGCGGGCCGCGTAAAACGCTTAGCCGGGGCTCTGGAAGCCTCGTTCGGCTTAAACAGTGAGGATGGGAGCACCCGGAGAACCGGCTGGAGGTGCTGTGGAAGTTCAGCGGGCCGCGTAAAACGCTTAGCCGGGGCTCTGGAAGCCTCGTTCGGCTTAAACAGTGAGGATGGGAGCACCCGGAGAACCGGCTGGAGGTGCTGTGGAGGCTCGGCGGGCCACGTAAAACGCTTAACCGGGGCTCTGGAAGCCTCGTTCGGCTTAAGAAGCGAGGAGGAATGCACCCGGAGAATGACATTTTGAAAAGATTTGACTATAAATGCGATCATATGTAGTATATATCACATATTTATCCACGAACCGTTCAAGAAAATGTCAAATGAGCCTAACTTAAGAGAGTGACTGTTACTCCCGCCGTTTGGCCGCTCAAAGTGCCACCGGACGCGCAGCAACGGGTGTGTGCGCTAAGTGCGAGAGGTGGCGTATTTACCCGCCGTGTCCGCTGGAGGGAGGTAATTCCCCGTTACGACCTCCGGGGAGATCAACGGGACGTGGAGAACGCTTAGCCGGGGCTCTGGAAGCCTCGGGCGGCTTAGAAAGTGAGGAGGAAAGCAGCCGGGGAACCGGCTGGAGGTGCTCTGGAAGCTCAGCGGGCCGCGCAAAACGCTTAGCCGGGGCTCTGGAAGCCTCGTTCGGCTTAAACAGTGAGGAGGAAAGCAGCCGTGGAACCGGCTGGAAGTGCTGTGGAGGCTCGGCGGGCCGCGTAAAATGCTTAGCCGGGGTGCTGGAAGCCTCGTTCGGCTTAAAGAGTGAGGAGTAAAGCACCATGAGGACCGTCTGGAGGTCTTCTGGAAGCACAGCGGGCCGTGGAGAACGCTTAGCCGGGGTGCTGGAAGCCTGGGCCGGCTTAGAGAGTGAGGAGTAAAGCACCATGAGGACCGGCTGGAGGTCTTCTGGAAGCACAGCGGGCCGTGGAGAACGCTTAGCCGGGGTGCTGGAAGTCGAGTAAGGCTCAGCCATCTCGTCCAAGGTGCTTACAAAGTGCATGTCCGCTCGGCTGGAGGTATTTCCGGCCACCCGGCGCGTGTGCACGGCCTCTGGGTGGCTCCGGGCCGGCTAGAATTCCGGACCGCGATCGCTAACTCGCGGGACCCTAAATGGCCCGCGGACCAGCCGGCGGGACCTCGGTGACCACCCATCCGCCTCGCGGTGGTCCCTGGCCGGGTAGAATTCCGGACCGCGATCGGTACCTCGCGGGACCCTAAATGGCCCGCGGACCAGCCGGCGGGACCTCGGTGAGCACCCATCCGCCTCGCGGTGGTTCCCGGCCGGCTAGAATTCCGGACCGCGATCGCTAACTCGCGGGACCCTAAATGGCCCGCGGACCAGCCGGCGGGACCTCGGTGAAGACCCATCCGCCTCGCGGTGGTCCCCGGCCGGCTAGAATTCCGGGCCGCGATCGGTACCTCGCGGGACCCTAAATGGCCCGCGGACCAGCCGGCGGGACCTCGGTGACCACCCATCCGCCTCGCGGTGGTCCCCGGCCGGCTAGAATTCCGGACCGCGACCGCGAACTCGCGGGACCCTAAATGGCCCGCGGACCAGCCGGCGGGACCTCGGTGACCACCCATCCGCCTCGCGGTGGTCCCCGGCCGGGTAGAATTCCGGACCGCGATCGGTACCTCGCGGGACCCTAAATGGCCCGCGGACCAGCCGGCGGGACCTCGGTGAAGACCTATCCGCCTCGCGGTGGTCCCCGGCCGGCTAGAATTCCGGGCCGCGATCGCTAACTCGCGGGACCCTAAATGGCCCGCGGACCAGCCGGCGGGACCTCGGTGACCACCCATCCGCCTCGCGGTGGTCCCCGGCCGGGTAGAATTCCGGACCGCGATCGGTACCTCGCGGGACCCTAAATGGCCCGCGGACCAGCCGGCGGGACCTCGGTGAAGACCCATCCGCCTCGCGGTGGTCCCTGGCCGGGTAGAATTCCGGACCGCGATCGGTACCTCGCGGGACCCTAAATGGCCCGCGGACCAGCCGGCGGGACCTCGGGGAAGACCCATCCGCCTCGCGGTGGTCCCTGGCCGGGTAGAATTCCGGACCGCGATCGGTACCTCGCGGGACCCTAAATGGCCCGCGGACCAGCCGGCGGGACCTCGGTGAAGACCCATCCGCCTCGCGGTGGTCCCTGGCCGGGTAGAATTCCGGACCGCGATCGGTACCTCGCGGGACCCTAAATGGCCCGCGGACCAGCCGGCGGGACCTCGGTGAAGACCCATCCGCCTCGCGGTGGTCCCCGGCCGGGTAGAATTCCGGACCGCGATCGGTACCTCGCGGGACCCTAAATGGCCCGCGGACCAGCCGGCGGGACCTCGGTGAAGACCCATCCGCCTCGCGGTGGTCCCCGGCCGGGTAGAATTCCGGACCGCGATCGGTACCTCGCGGGACCCTAAATGGCCCGCGGACCAGCCGGCGGGACCTCGGTGAAGACCCATCCGCCTCGCGGTGGTCCCCGGCCGCGTAGAATTCCGGGCCGCGATCGGTAACTCGCGGGACCCTAAATGGCCCGCGGACCAGCCGGCGGGACGTCGGTGACCACCCATCCGCCTCGCGGTGGTCCCCGGCCGGGTAGAATTCCGGACCGCGATCGGTACCATCGCGGGACCCTAAATGGCCCGCGGACCACCCGGCGGGAGCTCGGTGAAGACCCATCCGCCTCGCGGTGGTCCCCGGCCGGGTAGAATTCCGGGCCGCGATCGGTAACTCGCGGGACCCTAAATGGCCCGCGGACCAGCCGGCGGGACCTCGGTGACCACCCATCCGCCTCGCGGTGGTCCCCGGCCGGGTAGAATTCCGGACCGCGATCGGTAACTCGCGGGACCGCAATTGGCCCGCGGACCAGCCGGCGGGACGTCGGTGACCACCCATCCGCCTCGCGGTGGTCCCCGGCCGGGTAGAATTCCGGACCGCGATCGCTAACTCGCGGGACCGCAATTGGCCCGCGGACCAGCCGGCGGGACCTCGGTGACCACCCATCCGCCTCGCGGTGGTCCCCGGCCGGCTAGAATTCCGGACCGCGATCGGTAATTCGCGGGACCCTAAATGGCCCGCGGACCAGCCGGCGGGACCTCGGTGAAGACCCATCCGCCTCGCGGTGGTCCCTGGCCGGCGTGGATTCCGGACCGCGATCGGTAATTCGCGGGACCCTAAATGGCCCGCGGACCAGCCGGCGGGACCTCGGTGACCACCCATCCGCCTCGCGGTGGTCCCTTGCCGGCTAGAATTCCGGACCGCGATCGGTAATTTGCGGGACCCTAAATGGCCCGCGGACCATCCGGCGGGACCTCGGTGAAGACCCATCCGCCTCGCGGTGGTCCCTGGCCGGCTAGAATTCCGGACCGCGATCGGTACCTCGCGGGACCCTAAATGGCCCGCGGACCAGCCGGCGGGACCTCGGTGAAGACCCATCCGCCTCGCGGTGGTCCCCGGCCGGCTAGAATTCCGGACCGCGATCGGTAACTCGCGGGACCCTAAATGGCCCGCGGACCAGCCGGCGGGACCTCGGTGAAGACCCATCCGCCTCGCGGTGGTCCCCAGCCGGGTAGAATTCCGGACCGCGATCGGTACCTCGCGGGACCCTAAATGGCCCGCGGACCAGCCGGCGGGACCTCGGTGACCACCCATCCGCCTCGCGGTGGTCCCCGGCCGGGTAGAATTCCGGACCGCGATCGGTAACTCGCGGGACCCTAAATGGCCCGCGGACCAGCCGGCGGGACCTCGGTGAAGACCCATCCGCCTCGCGGTGGTCCCCAGCCGGGTAGAATTCCGGACCGCGATCGGTACCTCGCGGGACCCTAAATGGCCCGCGGACCAGCCGGCGGGACCTCGGTGACCACCCATCCGCCTCGCGGTGGTCCCCGGCCGGGTAGAATTCCGGACCGCGATCGGTAACTCGCGGGACCCTAAATGGCCCGCGGACCAGCCGGCGGGACCTCGGTGAAGACCCATCCGCCTCGCGGTGGTCCCTGGCCGGGTAGAATTCCGGACCGCGATCGGTACCTCGCGGGACCCTAAATGGCCCGCGGACCAGCCGGCGGTACCTCGGTGACCACCCATCCGCCTCGCGGTGGTCCCTGGCCGGGTAGAATTCCGGACCGCGATCGGTAACTCGCGGGACCCTAAATGGCCCGCGGACCAGCCGGCGGGACCTCGGTGACCACCCATCCGCCTCGCGGTGGTCCCCGGCCGGCTAGAATTCCGGACCGCGATCGCTAACTCGCGGGACCGCAATTGGCCCGCGGACCAGCCGGCGGGACCCGCTTGACTTCCTATCCGCCTTCGCTGGTTCCCAAGTCGGCTAGAATTCCGGACCGCGATCGCTAACTCGCGGGACCGCAATTGGCCCGCGGACCAGCCGGCGGGACCCACTTGACTTCCTATCCGCCTTCGCTGGTTCCCAAGTCGGCTAGAATTCCGGACCGCAATCGCTAACTCGCGGGACCGCAATTGGCCCGCGGACCAGCCGGCGGGACCCAATCCACTTCCTATCCGCCTTCGCTGGTTCCCAAGTCGGCTAGAATTCCGGACCGCGATCGCTAACTCGCGGGACCGCAATTGGCCCGCGGACCAGCCGGCGGGACCCGCTCCACTTCCTATCCGCCTTCGCTGGTTCCCAAGTCGGCCACAAATTACGATTATTCGGCCTCTCGCTCTGGAAGTGCCATCGGCACTTGCTCGGAAAAGTGTCCGCCTCTTCTGGTTCCCTAGGTCGGCCGCCAAATGCGAAAAATCGGCCTCTACCCCGTTTGGGTACCAGGGGTAGGGTGCAGTACCAACTTTGGTCTTCAGGTGCGCCAGAGCGCGATGGTTGGTCCCACTAGTCAGCGTACTCATCGACGGTTTACTCCCCTTTCGCAAAATATAGTGGGCACGTATGTGCAGGACTGTTTATTTTTATTTTGAAAAATTTTCTAAGTGCCAGCGGACGCTGGCACACGACGTGTCCGAGCCACGATGGTGCCCAGGCCGGACAGCGACGGCGAAAAAGCCGATTCTGGAAGTTTCGAATATGCCAACGGCAAAAGCGGCGTGATGTGTCCGCCTCGGCTGGTTCTCCGGTCGGCCAGAAAAAGTGAAAATTCGGCCTCTCGCTCTGGAGGTCCGACGAACTTTGGCGAATATTTTCTAAGTGCCAACGGGTGTTGCGCCGAAATGTGTCCGACTCGGCTGGTTCCCCGAGTCGGCCCGAACGAGCGAAAATTCGGCCTCTTCGCCTGGAAGTCCGGCCGACTTTGGCGAATATTTTCTAAGTGCCAACGGGTGTTGCGCCGAAATGTGTCCGACTCGGCTGGTTCCCCGAGTCGGCCCGAACGAGCGAAAATTCGGCCTCTTCGCCTGGAAGTCCGGCCGACTTTGGCGAATATTTTCTAAGTGCCAACGGGTGTTGCGCCGAAATGTGTCCGACTCGGCTGGTTCCCCGAGTCGGCCCGAACGAGCGAAAATTCGGCCTCTTCGCCTGGAAGTCCGACGAACTTTGGCGAATATTTTCTAAGTGCCAACGGGTGTTGCGCCGAAATGTGTCCGACTCGGCTGGTTCCCCGAGTCGGCCCGAACGAGCGAAAATTCGGCCTCTTCGCCTGGAAGTCCGACGAACTTTGGCGAATATTTTCTAAGTGCCAACGGGTGTTCGGCCGTAATGTGTCCGACTCGGCTGGTGCCCCGAGTCGGCCCGAACGAGCGAAAATTCGGCCTCTTCGCCTGGAGGTCCAACGAACTTTGGCGAATATTTTCTAAGTGCCAACGGGTGTTACACCGTAATGTGTCCGACTCGGCTGGTTCCTCCGGTCGGCCCGAACGAGCGAAAATTCGGCCTCTTCGCCTGGAAGTCCGGCCGACTTGGGCGAATATTTTCTAAGTGCCAACGGGTGTTACGCCGAAATGTGTCCGACTCGGCTGGTTCCCCGAGTCGGCCAGAAAAAGTGAAAATTCGGCCTCTTCGCCTGGAAGTCCGGCCGACTTGAGCTAATATTTTCTAAGTGCCAACGGGTGTTCGGCCGTAATGTGTCCGACTCGGCTGGTTCCCCGAGTCTGCCCGAACGAGCGAAAATTCGGCCTCTCGCTCTGGAAGTCCTGCCAACTTGAGCGAATATTTTCTAAGTGCCATCGGGTCTTGCCCGGAAAAGTGTCCGACTCGGCTGGTTCCCCGAGTCGGCCCGAACGAGCGAAAATTCGGCCTCTCGCTCTGGAAGTCCTGCCAACTTGAGCGAATATTTTCTAAGTGCCAACGGCTGTTCGGCCGTAACGTGTCCGACTCGGCTGGTTCCCCGAGTCGGTCCGAACGAGCGAAAATTCGGCCTCTTGCTCTGGAAGTCCTGCCAACTTTAGCGAATATTTTCTAAGTGCCATCGGGTCTTGCCCGGAAAAGTGTCCGACTCGGCTGGTTCCCCGAGTCGGCCAGAAAAAGTGAAAATTCAGCCTCTTGCTCTGGAAGTCCTGCCAACTTGAGCGAATATTTTCTAAGTGCCATCGGGTCTTGCCCGGAAAAGTGTCCGACTCGGCTGGTTCCCCGAGTCGGCCCGAACGAGCGAAAATTCGGCCTCTTGCTCTGGAAGTCCTGCCAACTTGAGCGAATATTTTCTAAGTGCCATCGGGTCTTGCCCGGAAAAGTGTCCGACTCGGCTGGTTCCCCGAGTCGGCCCGAACGAGCGAAAATTCGGCCTCTTGCTCTGGAAGTCCTGCCAAATTGAGCGAATATTTTCTAAGTGCCAACGGGTCTTGCCCGGAAAAGTGTCCGACTCGTCTGGTTCCCCGAGTCGGCCCGACCGAGTGAAAATTCGGCCTCTCGCTCTGGAAGTCCTGTCAACTTGAGCGAATATTTTCTAAGTGCCATCGGGTCTTGCCCGGAAAAGTGTCCGACTCGGCTGGTTCCCCGAGTCGGCCCAAACGAGTGAAAATTCGGCCTCTTGCTCTGGAAGTCCTGCCAAATTGAGCGAATATTTTCTAAGTGCCAACGGGTCTTGCCCGGAAAAGTGTCCGACTCGTCTGGTTCCCCGAGTCGGCCCGACCGAGTGAAAATTCGGCCTCTCGCTCTGGAAGTCCTGTCAACTTGAGCGAATATTTTCTAAGTGCCATCGGGTCTTGCCCGGAAAAGTGTCCGACTCGGCTGGTTCCCCGAGTCGGCCCGAACGAGTGAAAATTCGGCCTCTTGCTCTGGAAGTCCTGCCAACTTGAGCGAATATTTTCTAAGTGCCATCGGGTCTTGCCCGGAAAAGTGTCCGACTCGTCCGGTTCCCTAGTTCGGCCACATAATGTGAAAATTCGGCCTCTTGCTCTGGAAGTCCTGCCAACTTGAGCGAATATTTTCTAAGTGCCATCGGGTCTTGCCCGGAAAAGTGTCCGACTCGGCTGGTTCCCCGAGTCGGCCCGAACGAGTGAAAATTCGGCCTCTTGCTCTGGAAGTCCTGCCAACTTGAGCGAATATTTTCTAAGTGCCATCGGGTCTTGCCCGGAAAAGTGTCCGACTCGGCTGGTTCCCCGAGTCGGCCCGAGCGAGTGAAAATTCGGCCTCTTGCTCTGGAAGTCCTGCCAACTTGAGCGAATATTTTCTAAGTGCCATCGGGTCTTGCCCGGAAAAGTGTCCGACTCGTCCGGTTCCCTAGTTCGGCCACATAATGTGAAAATTCGGCCTCTTGCTCTGGAAGTCCTGCCAACTTGAGCGAATATTTTCTAAGTGCCATCGGGTCTTGCCCGGAAAAGTGTCCGACTCGTCCGGTTCCCTAGTTCGGCCACATAATGTGAAAATTCGGCCTCTTGCTCTGGAAGTCCTGCCAACTTGAGCGAATATTTTCTAAGTGCCATCGGGTCTCTCCCGGAAAAGTGTCCGACTCGGCTGGTTCCCCGGTTCGGCCACATAATGTGAAAATTCGGCCTCTTGCTCTGGAAGTCCTGCCAACTTGAGCGAATATTTTCTAAGTGCCATCGGGTCTCTCCCGGAAAAGTGTCCGCCTCGTCCGGTTCCCTAGTTCGGCCACGGAATGTGAAAATTCGGCCTCTCTGAGGTACCAGGGGTACGCATTTAGGTACCAGGGGTAGTCGCTGAGGTACCAGGGGTATGCATTTAGGTACCAGGGGAGACCACTACGGTCTGTTGGTCCCCCTAGTTAGTGTACTCATCGGTTTACTCCCCTTTCGCAAAATATAGTCGGCACGTATGTGCAGGACTGTTTATTTTTATTTTGAAAAATGTTCTAAGTGCCAACGGAAGCTGGCACACGAACTGTCCGAGCCACGATGGTGCCCAGGCCGGACAGCGACGGCGAAAAAGCCGATGTGTGTTTGATGGAAGTTTCGAATATTTTCAAAGTGCCAACGGCACTTGCGGGGTGATGTGTCCGCCTCGTCTGGTTCCCCAGGTCGGCCAGAAAAAGTGAAAATTCGGCCTCTTCTCCTGGAAGTCCGGCCAAGTTTGGCGAATATTTTCAAAGTGCCAACGGCACTTGCGGGGTGATGTGTCCGCCTCGTCTGGTTCCCCAGGTCGGCCAGAACAAGTGAAAATTCGGCCTCTTCTCCTGGAAGTCCGGCCAAGTTTGGCGAATATTTTCAAAGTGCCAACGGCACTTGCGGGGTGATGTGTCCGCCTCGTCTGGTTCCCCAGGTCGGCCAGAAAAAGCGAAAATTCGGCCTCTTCTCCTGGAAGTCCGGCCAAGTTTGGCGAATATTTTCTAAGTGCCATCGGCACTTGCGGGGTGATGTGTCCGCCTCGTCTGGTTCCCCAGGTCGGCCAGAACAAGTGAAAATTCGGCCTCTTCTCCTGGAAGTCTGGCCAAGTTTGGCGAATATTTTCAAAGTGCCAACGGCACTTGCGGGGTGATGTGTCCGCCTCGTCTGGTTCCCCAGGTCGGCCAGAACAAGTGAAAATTCGGCCTCTTCTCCTGGAAGTCTGGCCAAGTTTGGCGAATATTTTCTAAGTGCCAACGACTCGACCAGCGTAAAGTGTCCGCCTCGGCTGGTTCCCCATAACGGCCACCATAAGTGAAAATTCGGCCTCTTCTCCTGGAAGTCAAGCCAAGTTTGGCGAATATTTTCTAAGTGCCAACGACCCAACCAGCGTAAAGTGTCCGCCTCGGCTGGTTCCCCATAACGGCCACAACAAGTGAAAATTCGGCCTCTTCTCCTGGAAGTCTGGCCAAGTTTGGCGAATATTTTCTAAGTGCCAACGACCCAACCAGCGTAAAGTGTCCGCCTCGGCTGGTTCCCCATAACGGCCACAACAAGTGAAAATTCGGCCTCTTCTCCTGGAAGTCTGGCCAAGTTTGGCGAATATTTTCTAAGTGCCAACGACCCAACCAGCGTAAAGTGTCCGCCTCGGCTGGTTCCCCATAACGGCCACAACAAGTGAAAATTCGGCCTCTTCTCCTGGAAGTCTGGCCAAGTTTGGCGAATATTTTCTAAGTGCCAACGACTCAACCAGCGTAAAGTGTCCGCCTCGGCTGGTTCCCCAGGTCGGCCACCAAAAGTGAAAATTCGGCCTCTTCTCCTGGAAGTCAAGCCAAGTTTGGCAAATATTTTCTAAGTGCCAACGACTCAACCAGCGTAAAGTGTCCGCCTCGGCTGGTTCCCCATAACGGCCACCAAAAGTGAAAATTCGGCCTCTTCTCCTGGAAGTCAAGCCATGTTTGGCAAATATTTTCTAAGTGCCAACGGCTCTTGAGCCGAAAAGTGTCCGCCTCGGCTGGTTCCCCATAACGGCCATGAAAAGTGAAAATTCGGCCTCTTCTCCTGGAAGTCAAGCCAAGTTTGGCAAATATTTTCTAAGTGCCAACGACTCAACCAGCGTAAAGTGTCCGCCTCGGCTGGTTCCCCAGGTCGGCCACCAAAAGTGAAAATTCGGCCTCTTCTCCTGGAAGTCTTGCCAAGTTTGGCGAATATTTTCTAAGTGCCAACGACTCAACCAGCGTAAAGTGTCCGCCTCGGCTGGTTCCCCAGGTCGGCCACCAAAAGTGAAAATTCGGCCTCTTCTCCTGGAAGTCAAGCCAAGTTTGGCAAATATTTTCTAAGTGCCAACGACTCAACCAGCGTAAAGTGTCCGCCTCGGCTGGTTCCCCAGGTCGGTCACCAAAAGTGAAAATTCGGCCTCTTCTCCTGGAAGTCTGGCCAAGTTTGGCGAATATTTTCTGAGTGCCAACGACTCAACCAGCCTAAAGTGTCCGCCTCGGCTGGTTCCCCATAACGGCCACCAAAAGTGAAAATTCGGCCTCTTCTCCTGGAAGTCAAGCCAAGTTTGGCAAATATTTTCTAAGTGCCAACGACTCAACCAGCGCAAAGTGTCCGCCTCGGCTGGTTCCCCATAACGGCCATGAAAAGTGAAAATTCGGCCTCTTCTCCTGGAAGTCAAGCCAAGTTTGGCAAATATTTTCTAAGTGCCAACGACTCAACCAGCGTAAAGTGTCCGCCTCGGCTGGTTCCCCAGGTCGGCCACCAAAAGTGAAAATTCGGCCTCTTCTCCTGGAAGTCTTGCCAAGTTTGGCGAATATTTTCTAAGTGCCAACGACTCAACCAGCGTAAGTGTCCGCCTCGGCTGGTTCCCCAGGTCGGCCACCAAAAGTGAAAATTCGGCCTCTTCTCCTGGAAGTCAAGCCAAGTTTGGCAAATATTTTCTAAGTGCCAACGACTCAACCAGCGTAAAGTGTCCGCCTCGGCTGGTTCCCCAGGTCGGTCACCAAAAGTGAAAATTCGGCCTCTTCTCCTGGAAGTCAAGCCAAGTTTGGCAGATATTTTCTAAGTGCCAACGACTCAACCAGCGTAAAGTGTCCGCCTCGGCTGGTTCCCCAGGTCGGCCACCAAAAGTGAAAATTCGGCCTCTTCTCCTGGAAGTCAAGCCAAGTTTGGCAAATATTTTCTAAGTGCCAACGACTCAACCAGCGTAAAGTGTCCGCCTCGGCTGGTTCCCCATAACGGCCACCAAAAGTGAAAATTCGGCCTCTTCTCCTGGAAGTCAAGCCATGTTTGGCAAATATTTTCTAAGTGCCAACGGCTCTTGAGCCGAAAAGTGTCCGCCTCGGCTGGTTCCCCATAACGGCCACCAAAAGTGAAAATTCGGCCTCTTCTCCTGGAAGTCAAGCCAAGTTTGGCAAATATTTTCTAAGTGCCAACGGCTCTTGAGCCGAAAAGTGTCCGCCTCGGCTGGTTCCCCAGGTCGGCCACCAAAAGTGAAAATTCGGCCTCTTCTCCTGGAAGTCAAGCCAAGTTTGGCAAATATTTTCTAAGTGCCAACGGCTCTTGAGCCGAAAAGTGTCCGCCTCGGCTGGTTCCCGCGGTCGGCCTTCAAAAGCGAAAATTCGGCCTCTTCCCCTGGTAGCCCTGCCAACTTGTGCGAATTTTTTCTAAGTGCCAACGGCTCTTGAGCCGAAAAGTGTCCGCCTCGGCTGGTTCCCTCGGTCGGCCCCAAAAAGCGAAAATTCGGCCTCTCCCTCTTTAGGTACCAGGGGCTGGGGTACCAGGGGGAGGGTGCAGTACCAACTTTGGTCTTCAGGTGCGCCAGAGTACGCTAAATGGTCCCCCTAGTCAGCGTACTCATCAACGATTTACCCCCCTTTCGCAAAATATAGTCAGAACGAGCATGGGGGGCGCATAATTTACCCCACAAAATGAAAGGGCCCGGTGCCGAGCGCTTGGTCATGGCCGCCAGCAGCGCCCCTTGCTCGGTGGGAACACAACACGCAGGGTTGCACAGCACCCTGGAAGGCACACAGAGAGAGAGAGAAAAATTTTCTAAGTGCCTCTCTTGACGAAAAATGTCTAAGTGCCTCTCTTGACGAAAAATTTCTAAGTGCCACAGCGCTCGAAAATTTCCTAAGTGCGAGCACGGCTGTGAAATATTCAAAGTACAAGGAACGCTGGCAGAATCGCTCGACGGCCGTCTGCTCCCGGCGGCCGCCGTGAAGTCTCCCCTCCCGGGGACGGCTGTCTGCTCCCGGCAGCCGTCCTTAACCCCCTCCCCACACGTTGGCCGAACACCAGCCGAGGGCGAAAGGCTCGCGGTGTGGAAGGATCGTGGCCACGGCTAATCTAGCGATGCCCGCGTTGGACGGTCACACCGCACGACAGAGCGGGGCCTGCATCCGGCGCGAGGCGGCCTTCAGGCACGTGGTTCGAGACGACCTCACCCGCCCTAGCCCGGAGCGGAAAGACTTTTACAAGTCCAAGGAACAATGGCAGAATGGGAGGACCGGCCGCCTCCTTAAACACAGGCCGGAGAGATGGAGCGGGATCAGCGGCCCGCGCATTGAGCGAACACCGGCCGAGGGCGAAAGGCTCGCGGTGTGGAAGGATCGTGGCCACGGCTAATCTAGCGATGCCCGCGTTGGACGGTCACACCGCACGACAGAGCGGGGCCTGCATCCGGCGCGAGGCGGCCTTCAGGCACGTGGTTCGAGGCGACCTCACCCGCCCTAGCCCGGAGCGGAAAGACTTTTCAAAGTCCAAGGAACACACTGGCAGAATCTCTCGACGGCCGTCTGCTCCCGGCGGCCGCCGTGAAGTCTCCCCTCCCGGGGACGGCTGTCTGCTCCCGGCAGCCGTCCATAACCCCCTCCCCACACGTTGGCCGAACATCAGCCGAGGGCGAAAGGCTCGCGGTGTGGAAGGATCGTGGCCACGGCTAATCTAGCGATGCCCGCGTTGGACGGTCACACCGCACGACAGAGCGGGGCCTGCATCCGGCGCGAGGCGGCCTTCAGGCACGTGGTTCGAGACGACCTCACCCGCCCTAGCCCGGAGCGGAAAGACTTTTACAAGTCCAAGGAACAATGGCAGAATGGGAGGACCGGCCGCCTCCTTAAACACAGGCCGGAGAGACGGAGCGGGATCAGCGGCCCGCGCGGAGGGTCTTTAAAATGTACAAAGTCCTAGGAACAATGGCAGAATCGCTCGACGGCCGTCTGCTCCCGGCGGCCGCGGTGAAGGGACTGTACACCCCACCCGGGGACGGCTGTCTGCTCCCGGCAGCCGTCCTTCCCCCCCTCCCCACACGTTGGCCGAACATCAGCCGAGGGCGAAAGGCTCGCGGTGTGGAAGGATCGTGGCCACGGCTAATCTAGCGATGCCCACGTTGGACGGTCACACCGCACGACAGAGCGGGGCCTGCATCCGGCGTGAGGCGGCCTTCAGGCACGTGGTTCGAGACGACCTCACCCGCCCTAGCCCGGAGCGGAAAGACTTTGAAATATTCAAAGTCCAAGGAACACTGGCAGAATGGGAGGACCGGCCGCCTCCTTAAACACAGGCCGGAGCGACCGAGCGGGATCAGCGGCCCGCGCGGAGGGTCTTTAAAATGTACAAAGTCCTAGGAACAATGGCAGAATCGCTCGACGGCCGTCTGCTCCCGGCGGCCGCGGTGAAGGGACTGTACACCCCACCCGGGGACGGCTGTCTGCTCCCGGCAGCCGTCCTTCCCCCCAAACCCACACGTTGACCGACACCGGCCGAGGGCGAAAGGCTCGCGGTGTGGAAGGATCGTGGCCACGGCTAATCTAGCGATGCCCGCGTTGGACGGTCACACCGCACGACAGAGCGGGGCCTGCATCCGGCGCGAGGCGGCCTTCAGGCACGTGGTTCGAGACGACCTCACCCGCCCTAGCCCGGAGCGGAAAGACTTTTCAAAGTCCAAGGAACACTGGCAGAATGGGAGGACCGGCCGCCTCCTTAAACACAGGCCGGAGCGACCGAGCGGGATCAGCGGCCCGCGCGCAGGGTCTTTGAAATGTACAAAGTCCTAGGGACAATGGCAGAATCGCTCGACGGCCGTCTGCTCCCGGCGGCCGCGGTGAAGGGACTGTACACCCCACCCGGGGACGGCTGTCTGCTCCCGGCAGCCGTCCTTCCCCCCCACCCCACACGTTGACCGACACCGGCCGAGGGCGAAAGGCTCGCGGTGTGGAAGGATCGTGGCCACGGCTAATCTAGCGATGCCCGCGTTGGACGGTCACACCGCACGACAGAGCGGGGCCTGCATCCGGCGCGAGGCGGCCTTCAGGCACG
>NW_028284165.1:0-17500 GCF_059516105.1 Syngnathus floridae | reverse complement strand
GCGACCGCCACCATCCCCAAGCGCCACCCCCCGACCGCCACCCCCCGACCGCCACAAGGCGACCGCCACAAGGCGACCGCCACAAGGCGACCGCCACCATCCCCAAGCGCCACCCCCGACCGCCACCCCCCGACCGCCACAAGGCGACCGCCACCATCCCCAAGCGCCACCCCCCGACCGCCACCCCCCGACCGCCACAAGGCGACCGCCACCATCCCCAAGCGCCACCCCCCGACCGCCACCCCCCGACCGCCACCCCCCGACCGCCACCAGCCGACTGCCACCAGCCGACCGCCACCAGCCGACCGCCACCAGCCGTTCGCGGTGTGCGCCTCCGGCGCCACCGGTCCCAAGCACCATCCCCAAGCACCATCCCCGACCGCCACCCCCCGACCGCCACCCCCCGACCGCCACCAGCCGACTGCCACCAGCCGACCGCCACCAGCCGACCGCCACCAGCCGACCGCCACCAGCCGTTCGCGGTGTGCGCCTCCGGCGCCACCGGTCCCAAGCACCATCCCCAAGCACCATCCCCGACCGCCACCCCCCGACCGCCACCCCCCGACCGCCACCAGCCGACCGCCACCAGCCGACCGCCACCAGCCGACCGCCACCAGCCGTTCGCGGTGTGCGCCTCCGGCGCCACCGGTCCCCAAGCACCATCCCCAAGCACCATCCCCGACCGCCACCCCCCGACCGCCACCAGCCGACCGCCACCCAGCGACCGCCACCCGCCGTTCGCGGTGTGCGCCGTTATCCGCCTCTCGGTGGTCCTTGCCGGGCGTGGGTCGGCGTCCACTGTCGGTACGTTACGGGACCATAATTGGCCCGCGGACCAGCCGGCGGGGCTCTCTTGAAAGCTTACCCGCCTTCGCTGGTTCCCTGGTGGGCCGCGAGTGGCGAGAATTCGGCCTCTTCGCCCGGAGCACTGCTCAACTTTTGCGAAAATGCACTAAGTGCCAAAGCCCATTCATTTACAACGGCGTGTCCGCCAGAGGGCGCATTTCCCGCCGCGGACCGGCCGGCGGGGCTCGTCGGAGAGCGTGTCCACCTCTCGGTGGTTCCTGCCGGGCGTGGGTCGGCGTCCGCTGTAGGTAGGTGACGGGACCATAATTGGCCCGCGGACCAGCCGGCGGGGCTCTCTTGAAAGCCTACCCGCCTTCGCTGGTTCCCCGGTCGGCCACGAGTAGCGAGAATTCGGCCTCTTCGCCCGGAGCGCGGCTCAACTTATTCGAAAATGCACTAAGTGCCAAAGCCCATTCATTTACAACGGCGTGTCCGCCAGAGGGCGCATTTCCCGCCGCGGACCGGCCGGCGGGGCTCGTCGGAGAGCGTGTCCGCCTCTCGGTGGTCCTTGCCGGGCGTGGGTCGGCGTCCGCTGTCGGTACTTTACGGGACCACGTTCGGCCCGCGGACCAGCCGGCGGGGCTCTCTTGAAAGCTTACCCGCCTTCGCTGGTTCCCCGGTCGGCCGCGAGTAGCGAGAATTCGGCCTCTTCGCCCGGAGCGCGGCTCAACTTTTGCGAAAATGCACTAAGTGCCAAAGCCCATTCATTTACAACGGCGTGTCCGCCAGAGGGCGCATTTCCCGCCGCGGACCGGCCGGCGGGGCTCGTCGGAGAGCGTGTCCGCCTCTGGGTGGTCCTTGCCGGGCGTGGATCGGCGTCCGCTGTCGGTAGGTGACGGGACCACGTTCGGCCCGCGGACCAGCCGGCGGGGCTCCATAGAAAGCTTACCCGCCTTCGCTGGTTCCCCGGTCGGCCACTAGTAGCGAGAATTCGGCCTCTTCACCTGGAGCCCGGAGCGACTTTTGCCAAATTTTTTCTAAGTGCCAAGGGCTCTCGCGCCGCGATGCGTCCGCCTCTGCTGGTTCCCCGGTCGGCCACGAGTGGCGAGAATTCGGCCTCTTCACCTGGAGCGCGGAGCGACTTTTGCCCAATTTTTTCGAAGTGCCAAGGGCTCTTGCGCCGTGATGCGTCCGCCTCTGCTGGTTCCCCGGTCGGCCACGAGTAGCGAGAATTCGGCCTCTTCACCTGGAGCGCGGCTCGACTTTTGCCAATTTTTTTCTAAGTGCCAAGGGCTCTTGCGCCGTGATGCGTCCGCCTCTGCTGGTTCCCCGGTCGGCCGCGAGTGGCGAGAATTCGGCCTCTTCACCCGGAGCCCGGGCCGACTTCCGCCGATATGATCACATCATGATCCTATAGCAAGTGTCGTATAACATGATGTACAAAATAAATATATAAATATTAACATCACCTATAAACATTAAATATATAAATATTAACATCACCTATGAACTTGATGAATACAATGTTTATAACCGAATGCTCATTTTATATTATTTGGCTGTAAATGCGATCATATGTAGTATATATCATGTATTTATCCACGAACCGTTAAAGAGATGTCAAGTGAGGCTACCTTAAGAGAGTCATAGTTACTCCCGCCGTTTACCCGCGTCTGTGCGAGAGGCGGTGTAATTTCTCTCCGTGTCCGCTGGAGGGAGGTATTTCCCCGTTACGACCTCCGGGAAGATCACCGGGACGCGGAGAACGCTTAGCCGGGGCTCTGGAAGCCTCGTTCGGCTTAGAAAGTGAGGTGGAAAGCACTCGGGGAACCGGCTGGGGGTGCTGGGGAAGTTCAGCGGGCCGCGTAAAACGTTTAGCCGGGGCTCTGGAAGCCTTCTCGGGCGTCAAGAGTGAGGAGGAAAGCACCCGTGGAACCGGCTGGAGGTGCTGTGGAAGTTCAGCGGGCCGCGTAAAACGCTTAGCCGGGGCTCTGGAAGCCTCGTTCGGCTTATAAAGTGAGGAGGAAAGCACCCGTGGAACCGGCTGGAGGTGCTGTGGAAGTTCAGCGGGCCGCGTAAAACGCTTAGCCGAGGCTCTGGAAGCCTCGTTCGGCTTAAAGAGTGAGGAGTGAAGCACCCGGAGAACCGGCTGGAAGTGCTGTGGAGGCTCGGCGGGCCGCGTAAAACGCTCAGCCGGGGCTCTGGAAGCCTCCTCGGGGGTCAAGAGTTAGGAGAAAAAGCACCCCCGAGAACCGGCCGGGTCCTCCACGAACCGTGAAAAAGATGTCGAGTGCCGCTACCTTAAGAGAGTCATAGTTACTCCCGCCGTTTGGCCGAAGGTGTATTTACTCGCCGTGTCCGCTGGAGGGAGGTATTTCCCCGCTCCAACGTCACCGGCGGCTTCCGAACGTCTCCCCGAGCGCTCGGAAGTCCGCGCGTGGGGGAGAAGCGGGCCGTGCGAGGTACCGGGTGGAGCTGGACCGTCACCGGGTCCGCTCGTCGTGCGCACCGGCCGCTGGAAGTCGAATAAAGCTCCGCGATCTCATCCGCGGAGCTTGTAAAGTGCAGATCCGCTGGGCTGGAGCTATTTTGGGCCACTTGGCGCGCGCGCACGGCCTCCCGGAGGTGCCGGGTGGAGTGCGCGAGCGCACCGGCCGCTGGAAGTCGCATAAAGCTCCGCGATCTCATCCGCGGTGCTTGTAAACAGCCGATCCGGTCGGCTAGGAGCTATTTTCGGCCACTTGCGCATGCGCACGGCCTCCCGGAGGTTCCGGGCGGCGTGCGAAAGCGCACGGGCCGCTGGAAGTCGAATAATGCTCCGCGATCTCATCCGCGGTGCTTGTAAAGTGCAGATCCGGTCGTCTTGGAGCTATTTTCGGCCACTTGCGCGCGCGCGCACGGCCTCCCGGAGGTTCCGGGCGGCGTGCGTAAGCGCACGGGCCGCTGGAAGTCGAATAATGCTCCGCGATCTCATCCGCGGTGCTTACAACTAGCCGATCCGGTCGGCCTGGAGCTATTTTCGGCCACTTGGCCCGCGCGCACGGCCTCCCGGCTGTCCCGGTGGTCCCGCTCGCCTCCGCGGACGGTTAAAAAAATCTCAAGTGAGCCTACCTTAAGAGAGTGACAGTTACTCCCGCCGTTTGGCCGCTCAGAGTGCCATCGGACGCGCAGCAACGCGAGTGTGCGCTAAGTGCGAGAGGTGGCGTATTTACCCGCCGTGTCCGCTAGAGGGAGGTATTTCCCCGTTACAAGCTCCGGGAAGATCAGCGGGACGCGGAGAACGCTTAGCCGGGGCTCTGGAAGCCTCCTCGGGCGTCAATAGTTGGGAAGAAAGCACCCCGAGGACCGGCCGGAGCTCCTCCGGACGCTCGGCGGGCCGCGGAAAACGCTTAGCCGGGGCTCTGGAAGCCTCCTCGGGCGTCATGAGTGAGGAGGGAAGCACCCGTGGAACCGGCTGGAGGTGCTGTGGAAGCTCAGCGGGCCGCGTAAAACGCTTAGCCGGGGCTCTGGAAGCCTCCTCGGGGGTCGAGAGTTAGGAGGAAAGCCCCATGAGAACCGGCTGGAGGTGCGGTGGAAGCTCAGCGGGCCGCGTAAAACGCTTAGCCGGGGCTCTGGAAGCCTCCTCGGGCGTCATGAGTGAGGAGGGAAGCACCCGTGGAACCGGCTGGAGGTGCTGTGGAAGCTCAGCGGGCCGCGTAAAACGCTTAGCCGGGGCTCTGGAAGCCTCCTCGGGGGTCGAGAGTTAGGAGAAAAAGCACCCCCGAGAACCGGCCGGGTCGTCCACGAACCGCGAAAAAGATGTCGAGTGCCGCTACCTTAAGAGAGTCATAGTTACTCCCGCCGTTTGGCCGAAGGTGTATTTACTCGCCGTGTCCGCTGGAGGGAGGTATTTCCCCGCTCCAACGTCACCGGCGGCTTCCGAACGTCTCCCCGAGCGCTCGGAAGTCCGCGCGGGGGGGAGAAGCGGGCCGTGCGAGGTACCGGGTGGAGCTGGACCGTCACCGGGTCCGCTCGTCGTGCGCGCCGGCCGCTGGAAGTCGAAAAAAGCTCCGCGATCTCATCCGCGGAGTGCAGATCCGCTGGGCTGGAGCTATTTTGGGCCACTTGGCGCGCGCGCACGGCCTCCCGGAGGTGCCGGGTGGAGTGCGCGAGCGCACCGGCCGCTGGAAGTCGGATAAAGCTCCTTGATCTCATCCGCGGTGCTTGTAAACAGCCGATCCGCTGGGCTGGAGCTATTTTGGGCCACTTGCGCATGCGCACGGCCTCCCGGAGGTGCCGGGTGGAGTGCGCGAGCGCACCGGCCGCTGGAAGTCGGATAAAGCTCCGCGATCTCATCCGCGGAGCTTGTAAAGTGCAGATCCGGTCGGCTAGGAGCTATTTTCGGCCACTTGCGCATGCGCACGGCCTCCCGGAGGTTCCGGGCGGCGTGCGTAAGCGCACCGGCCGCTGGAAGTCGAATAATGCTCCGCGATCTCATCCGCGGAGCTTGTAAAGTGCAGATCCGCTGGGCTGGAGCTATTTTCGGCCACTTGGCCCGCGCGCACGGCCTCCCGGCTGTCCCGGTGGTCCCGGTCGCCTCCGCGGACGGTTAAAAAAAATCTCAGGTGAGCCTACCTTAAGAGAGTGACAGTTACTCCCGCCGTTTGGCCGCTCAAAGTGCCACCGGACGCGCAGCAACGCGAGTGTGCGCTAAGTGCGAGAGCTGGCGTATTTACCCGCCGTGTCCGCTAGAGGGAGGTATTTCCCCGTTACAAGCTCCGGGAAGATCAGCGGGACGCGGAGAACGCTTAGCCGGGGCTCTGGAAGCCTCGGGCGGCTTAGAAAGTGAGGCGGAAAGCACTCGGGGAACCGGCTGGAGGTGCTCTGGAAGTTCAGCGGGCCGCGCAAAACGCTTAGCCGGGGCTGTGGAAGCCTCCTTCGGCTTAGAAAATGAGGCGGAAAGCCTCATGAGAACCGGCTGGAGGTGCGGTGGGAGCTCAGCGGGCCGCGTAAAACGCTTAGCCGAGGCTCTGGAAGCCTCCTCGGGCGTCAAGAGTGAGGAGGAAAGCACCCGGAGAATGACATTTTGATATGATTTGACTATAAATGCGATCATATGTAGTATATATCATATATTTATCCACGAACCGTTCAAAAAAATCTCAAGTGAGCCTACCTTAAGAGAGTGACAGTTACTCCCGCATTTTGGCTACTCAAAGTGCCATCAGACGCGCAGCAACGCGAGTGTGCGCTAAGTGCGAGAGCTGGCGTATTTACCCGCCGTGTCCGCTAGAGGGAGGTAATTCCCCGTTACGACCTCCGGGAAGATCACCGGGACGCGGAGAACGCTTTGCCGGGGCTCTGGAAGCCTCGGGCGGCTTAGAAAGTGAGGAGGAAAGCAGCCGGGGAACCGGCTGGAGGTGCTCTGGAAGTTCAGCGGGCCGCGCAAAACGTTTAGCCGGGGCTCTGGAAGCCTCGGGCGGCTTATTAAGTGAGGAGGAAAGCAGCCGTGGAACCGGCTGGAGGTGCTCTGGAAGCTCAGCGGGCCGCGTAAAACGCTTAGCCGGAGTGCTGGAAGCCTCCTCGGGCGTCAAGAATGAGGAGGAAAGCACCCGTGGAACCGGCTGGAGGTGCTCCGGAAGCTCAGCGGGCCGCGTAAAACGCTTAGCCGGGGCTCTGGAAGCCTCGTTCGGCTTAAACAGTGAGGATGGGAGCACCCGGAGATCCGGCTGGAGGTGCTGTGGAAGCTCAGCGGGCCGCGTAAAACGCTTAGCCGGTGCTCTGGAAGCTCAGCGGGCCGCGTAAAACGTTTAGCCGGGGTGCTGGAAGCCTGGGTCGACTTATAGAGTGAGGAGGAAAGCAGCCGGAGAACCGGCTGGAAGTGCTGTGGAGGCTCGGCGGGCCGCGTAAAATGCTTAACCGGGGCTCTGGAAGCCTCGTTCGGCTGGGAGAGTGAGGAGGAAAGCACCATGAGGACCGGCTGGAGGTCTTCTGGAAGCACAGCGGGCCGTGGAGAACGCTTAGAAGTGCTGGAAGTCGAGTAAGGCTCAGCCATCTCGTCCAAGGTGCTTATAAAGTGCATGTCCGCTCGGCTGGAGGTATTTCCGGCCACCCGGCGCGTGTGCACGGCCTCTGGGTGGCTCCGGGCCGGCTAGAATTCCGGACCGCGATCGCTAACTCGCGGGACCCTAAATGGCCCGCGGACCAGCCGGCGGGACGTCGGTGACCACCCATCCGCCTCGCGGTGGTCCCCGGCCGGCTAGAATTCCGGACCGCGATCGCTAATTCGCGGGACCCTAAATGGCCCGCGGACCAGCCGGCGGGACCTCGGTGACCACCCATCCGCCTCGCGGTGGTCCCTGGCCGGCTAGAATTCCGGACCGCGATCGCAAACTCGCGGGACCCTAAATGGCCCGCGGACCAGCCGGCGGGACCTCGGTGACCACCCATCCGCCTCGCGGTGGTCCCTGGCCGGCTAGAATTCCGGACCGCGATCGGTAATTCGCGGGACCCTAAATGGCCCGCGGACCATCCGGCGGGACCTCGGTGACCACCCATCCGCCTCGCGGTGGTCCCTGGCCGGCTAGAATTCCGGACCGCGATCGCTAATTCGCGGGACCCTAAATGGCCCGCGGACCAGCCGGCGGGACCTCGGTGAAGACCCATCCGCCTCGCGGTGGTCCCCGGCCGGGTAGAATTCCGGACCGCGATCGGTACCTCGCGGGACCCTAAATGGCCCGCGGACCAGCCGGCGGGACCTCGGTGAAGACCCATCCGCCTCGCGGTGGTCCCCGGCCGGGTAGAATTCCGGACCGCGATCGGTACCTCGCGGGACCCTAAATGGCCCGCGGACCAGCCGGCGGGACCTCGGTGAAGACCCATCCGCCTCGCGGTGGTCCCCGGCCGGCTAGAATTCCGGGCCGCGATCGGTAACTCGCGGGACCCTAAATGGCCCGCGGACCAGCCGGCGGGACCTCGGTGAAGACCCATCCGCCTCGCGGTGGTCCCCGGCCGGCTAGAATTCCGGACCGCGATCGGTAACTCGCGGGACCCTAAATGGCCCGCGGACCAGCCGGCGGGACCTCGGTGACCACCCATCCGCCTTGCGGTGGTCCCTGGCCGGCTAGAATTCCGGACCGCGATCGGTAACTCGCGGGACCCTAAATGGCCCGCGGACCAGCCGGCGGGACCTCGGTGACCACCCATCCGCCTTCGCTGGTTCCCAAGTCGGCTAGAATTCCGGACCGCGATCGCTAACTCGCGGGACCCTAAATGGCCCGCGGACCAGCCGGCGGGACCCACTTGACTTCCTATCCGCCTTCGCTGGTTCCCAAGTCGGCTAGAATTCCGGGCCGCGACCGGTAACTCGCGGGACCCTAAATGGCCCGCGGACCAGCCGGCGGGACCTCGGTGACCACCCATCCGCCTTCGCTGGTTCCCAAGTCGGCTAGAATTCCGGACCGCGATCGCTAACTCGCGGGACCGCAATTGGCCCGCGGACCAGCCGGCGGGACCCACTTGACTTCCCATCCGCCTTCGCTGGTTCCCAAGTCGGCTAGAATTCCGGACCGCGATCGCTAACTCGCGGGACCCTAAATGGCCCGCGGACCAGCCAGCGGGACCCGCTTGACTTCCTATCCGCCTTCGCTGGTTCCCAAGTCGGCTAGAATTCCGGACCGCGATCGCTAACTCGCGGGACCGCAATTGGCCCGCGGACCAGCCGGCGGGACCCGCTCCACTTCCTATCCGCCTTCGCTGGTTCCCAAGTCGGCTAGAATTCCGGACCGCGATCGCTAACTCGCGGGACCCTAAATGGCCCGCGGACCAGCCAGCGGGACCCGCTTGACTTCCTATCCGCCTTCGCTGGTTCCCAAGTCGGCTAGAATTCCGGACCGCGATCGCTAACTCGCGGGACCGCAATTGGCCCGCGGACCAGCCGGCGGGACCCGCTCCACTTCCTATCCGCATTCGCTGGTTCCCAAGTCGGCCACAAATTACGATTATTCGGCCTCTCGCTCTGGAAGTGCCATCGGCACTTGCTCGGAAAAGTGTCCGCCTCTTCTGGTTCCCTAGGTCGGCCGCCAAAAGCGAAAAATCGGCCTCTACCCCGTTTGGGTACCAGGGGTAGGGTGCAGTACCAACTTTGGTCTTCAGGTGCGCCAGAGCGCGATGGTTGGTCCCACTAGTCAGCGTACTCATCGACGGTTTACTCCCCTTTCGCAAAATATAGTGGGCACGTATGTGCAGGACTGTTTATTTTTATTTTGAAAAATTTTCTAAGTGCCAGCGGACGCTGGCACACGACGTGTCCGAGCCACGATGGTGCCCAGGCCGGACAGCGACGGCGAAAAAGCCGATTCTGGAAGTTTCGAATATGCCAACGGCAAAAGCGGCGCGATGTGTCCGCCTCGGCTGGTTCTCCGGTCGGCCAGAAAAAGTGAAAATTCGGCCTCTCGCTCTGGAGGTCCGACGAACTTTGGCGAATATTTTCTAAGTGCCAACGGGTGTTACACCGTAATGTGTCCGACGCGGCTGGTTCCTCCGGTCGGCCAGAAAAAGTGAAAATTCGGCCTCTTGCTCTGGAGGTCCGACGAACTTTGGCGAATATTTTCTAAGTGCCAACGGGTGTTACACCGTAATGTGTCCGACTCGGCTGGTTCCTCCGGTCGGCCCGAACGAGCGAAAATTCGGCCTCTTCGCCTGGAAGTCCGGCCGACTTGGGCGAATATTTTCTAAGTGCCAACGGGTGTTCGGCCGTAATGTGTCCGACTCGGCTGGTTCCCCGAGTCGGCCCGAAGGAGCGAAAATTCGGCCTCTTCGCCTGGAGGTCCAACGAACTTTGGCGAATATTTTCTAAGTGCCAACGGGTGTTACACCGTAATGTGTCCGACTCGGCTGGTTCCTCCGGTCGGCCCGAACGAGCGAAAATTCGGCCTCTTGCTCTGGAAGATCTGCCAACTTGAGCGAATATTTTCTAAGTGCCAACGGGTGTTCGGCCGTAACGTGTCCGACTCGGCTGGTTCCCCGAGTCGGCCCGAACGAGTGAAAATTCGGCCTCTTGCTCTGGAAGTCCTGCCAACTTGAGCGAATATTTTCAAAGTGCCAACGGCTGTTCGGCCGTAACGTGTCCGACTCGGCTGGTTCCCCGAGTCGGCCCGAACGAGTGAAAATTCGGCCTCTTGCTCTGGAAGTCCTGCCAACTTGAGCGAATATTTTCAAAGTGCCAACGGCTGTTCGGCCGTAACGTGTCCGACTCGGCTGGTTCCCCGAGTCGGCCCGAACGAGCGAAAATTCGGCCTCTTGCTCTGGAAGTCCTGCCAACTTGAGCGAATATTTTCTAAGTGCCATCGGGTCTTGCCCGGAAAAGTGTCCGACTCGGCTGGTTCCCCGAGTCGGCCCGAACGAGCGAAAATTCGGCCTCTCGCTCTGGAAGTCCCGCCAACTTGAGCGAATATTTTCTAAGTGCCATCGGGTCTTGCCCGGAAAAGTGTCCGACTCGGCTGGTTCCCCGAGTCGGCCCGAACGAGCGAAAATTCGGCCTCTTGCTCTGGAAGTCCTGCCAACTTGAGCGAATATTTTCTAAGTGCCATCGGGGCTTGCCCGGAAAAGTGTCCGACTCGGCTGGTTCCCCGAGTCGGCCCGAACGAGCGAAAATTCGGCCTCTTGCTCTGGAAGTCCGACGAACTTTGGCGAATATTTTCTAAGTGCCAACGGGTGTTCGGCCGTAACGTGTCCGACTCGGCTGGTTCCCCGAGTCGGCCCGAACGAGTGAAAATTCGGCCTCTTGCTCTGGAAGTCCTGCCAACTTGAGCGAATATTTTCTAAGTGCCATCGGGTCTTGCCCGGAAAAGTGTCCGACTCGGCTGGTTCCCCGAGTCGGCCCGAACGAGCGAAAATTCGGCCTCTTCGCCTGGAAGTCCTGCCAACTTGAGCGAATATTTTCTAAGTGCCATCGGGTCTTGCCCGGAAAAGTGTCCGACTCGGCTGGTTCCCCGAGTCGGCCCGAACGAGCGAAAATTCGGCCTCTTGCTCTGGAAGTCCTGCCAACTTGAGCGAATATTTTCTAAGTGCCATCGGGTCTTGCCCGGAAAAGTGTCCGACTCGGCTGGTTCCCCGAGTCGGCCCGAACGAGCGAAAATTCGGCCTCTTGCTCTGGAAGTCCTGCCAACTTGAGCGAATATTTTCTAAGTGCCATCGGGGCTTGCCCGGAAAAGTGTCCGACTCGGCTGGTTCCCCGAGTCGGCCCGAACGAGCGAAAATTCGGCCTCTTGCTCTGGAAGTCCGACGAACTTTGGCGAATATTTTCTAAGTGCCAACGGGTGTTCGGCCGTAACGTGTCCGACTCGGCTGGTTCCCCGAGTCGGCCCGAACGAGTGAAAATTCGGCCTCTTGCTCTGGAAGTCCTGCCAACTTGAGCGAATATTTTCTAAGTGCCATCGGGTCTTGCCCGGAAAAGTGTCCGACTCGGCTGGTTCCCCGAGTCGGCCCGAACGAGCGAAAATTCGGCCTCTTGCTCTGGAAGTCCTGCCAACTTGAGCGAATATTTTCTAAGTGCCATCGGGTCTTGCCCGGAAAAGTGTCCGACTCGGCTGGTTCCCCGAGTCGGCCCGAACGAGCGAAAATTCGGCCTCTTGCTCTGGAAGTCCTGCCAACTTGAGCGAATATTTTCTAAGTGCCATCGGCTCTTGCCCGGAAAAGTGTCCGACCCGTCCGGTTCCCTAGTTCGGCCACATAATGTGAAAATTCGGCCTCTTGCTCTGGAAGTCCTGCCAACTTGAGCGAATATTTTCTAAGTGCCATCGGGTCTTGCCCGGAAAAGTGTCCGACTCGGCTGGTTCCCCGAGTCGGCCCGAACGAGCGAAAATTCGGCCTCTTGCTCTGGAAGTCCTGCCAACTTGAGCGAATATTTTCTAAGTGCCATCGGGTCTTGCCCGGAAAAGTGTCCGACTCGGCTGGTTCCCCGAGTCGGCCACGGAATGTGAAAATTCGGCCTCTTGCTCTGGAAGTCCTGCCAACTTGAGCGAATATTTTCTAAGTGCCATCGGGTCTTGCCCGGAAAAGTGTCCGACTCGGCTGGTTCCCCGAGTCGGCCCGAACGAGCGAAAATTCGGCCTCTTGCTCTGGAAGTCCTGCCAACTTGAGCGAATATTTTCTAAGTGCCATCGGGTCTTGCCCGGAAAAGTGTCCGACTCGGCCGGTTCCCTAGTTCGGCCACATAATGTGAAAATTCGGCCTCTTGCTCTGGAAGTCCTGCCAACTTGAGCGAATATTTTCTAAGTGCCATCGGGTCTTGCCCGGAAAAGTGTCCGACTCGGCTGGTTCCCCGAGTCGGCCCGAACGAGCGAAAATTCGGCCTCTTGCTCTGGAAGTCCTGCCAACTTGAGCGAATATTTTCTAAGTGCCATCGGGTCTTGCCCGGAAAAGTGTCCGACTCGGCTGGTTCCCCGAGTCGGCCCGAACGAGCGAAAATTCGGCCTCTTGCTCTGGAAGTCCTGCCAACTTGAGCGAATATTTTCTAAGTGCCATCGGGTCTTGCCCGGAAAAGTGTCCGACTCGGCTGGTTCCCTAGTTCGGCCACATAATGTGAAAATTCGGCCTCTTGCTCTGGAAGTCCTGCCAACTTGAGCGAATATTTTCTAAGTGCCATCGGGTCTTGCCCGGAAAAGTGTCCGACTCGGCTGGTTCCCCGAGTCGTCCCGAACGAGCGAAAATTCGGCCTCTCGCTCTGGAAGTCCTGCCAACTTGAGCGAATATTTTCTAAGTGCCATCGGGTCTTGCCCGGAAAAGTGTCCGACTCGGCTGGTTCCCCGAGTCGGCCCGAACGAGCGAAAATTCGGCCTCTTCGCCTGGAAGTCCTGCCAACTTGAGCGAATATTTTCTAAGTGCCATCGGGTCTTGCCCGGAAAAGTGTCCGACTCGGCTGGTTCCCCGAGTCGGCCCGAACGAGCGAAAATTCGGCCTCTTGCTCTGGAAGTCCTGCCAACTTGAGCGAATATTTTCTAAGTGCCATCGGGTCTTGCCCGGAAAAGTGTCCGACTCGGCTGGTTCCCCGAGTCGTCCCGAACGAGCGAAAATTCGGCCTCTCGCTCTGGAAGTCCTGCCAACTTGAGCGAATATTTTCTAAGTGCCATCGGGTCTTGCCCGGAAAAGTGTCCGACTCGGCTGGTTCCCCGAGTCGGCCCGAACGAGCGAAAATTCGGCCTCTTCGCCTGGAAGTCCTGCCAACTTGAGCGAATATTTTCTAAGTGCCATCGGGTCTTGCCCGGAAAAGTGTCCGACTCGGCTGGTTCCCCGAGTCGGCCCGAACGAGCGAAAATTCGGCCTCTTGCTCTGGAAGTCCTGCCAACTTGAGCGAATATTTTCTAAGTGCCATCGGGTCTTGCCCGGAAAAGTGTCCGACTCGGCTGGTTCCCCGAGTCGGCCCGAACGAGCGAAAATTCGGCCTCTTGCTCTGGAAGTCCTGCCAACTTGAGCGAATATTTTCTAAGTGCCATCGGGTCTTGCCCGGAAAAGTGTCCGACTCGGCTGGTTCCCCGAGTCGGCCCGAACGAGCGAAAATTCGGCCTCTTGCTCTGGAAGTCCTGCCAACTTGAGCGAATATTTTCTAAGTGCCATCGGCTCTTGCCCGGAAAAGTGTCCGACCCGTCCGGTTCCCTAGTTCGGCCACATAATGTGAAAATTCGGCCTCTTGCTCTGGAAGTCCTGCCAACTTGAGCGAATATTTTCTAAGTGCCATCGGGTCTTGCCCGGAAAAGTGTCCGACTCGTCTGGTTCCCCGAGTCGGCCCGAACGAGCGAAAATTCGGCCTCTTGCTCTGGAAGTCCTGCCAACTTGAGCGAATATTTTCTAAGTGCCATCGGGTCTTGCCCGGAAAAGTGTCCGACTCGGCTGGTTCCCTAGTTCGGCCACATAATGTGAAAATTCGGCCTCTTGCTCTGGAAGTCCTGCCAACTTGAGCGAATATTTTCTAAGTGCCATCGGGTCTTGCCCGGAAAAGTGTCCGACTCGGCTGGTTCCCCGAGTCGGCCCGAACGAGCGAAAATTCGGCCTCTTGCTCTGGAAGTCCTGCCAACTTGAGCGAATATTTTCTAAGTGCCATCGGGTCTTGCCCGGAAAAGTGTCCGACTCGGCTGGTTCCCCGAGTCGGCCAGAAAAAGTGAAAATTCAGCCTCTTCGCCTGGAAGTCCTGCCAACTTGAGCGAATATTTTCTAAGTGCCATCGGGTCTTGCCCGGAAAAGTGTCCGACTCGGCTGGTTCCCCGAGTCGGCCCGAACGAGCGAAAATTCGGCCTCTTGCTCTGGAAGTCCTGCCAACTTGAGCGAATATTTTCTAAGTGCCATCGGGTCTTGCCCGGAAAAGTGTCCGACTCGGCTGGTTCCCCGAGTCGGCCAGAAAAAGTGAAAATTCAGCCTCTTCGCCTGGAAGTCCTGCCAACTTGAGCGAATATTTTCTAAGTGCCATCGGGTCTTGCCCGGAAAAGTGTCCGACTCGGCTGGTTCCCCGAGTCGGCCAGAACGAGCGAAAATTCGGCCTCTTGCTCTGGAAGTCCTGCCAACTTGAGCGAATATTTTCTAAGTGCCATCGGGTCTCTCCCGGAAAAGTGTCCGCCTCGTCCGGTTCCCTAGTTCGGCCACGGAATGTGAAAATTCGGCCTCTTGCTCTGGAAGTCCTGCCAACTTGAGCGAATATTTTCTAAGTGCCATCGGGTCTTGCCCGGAAAAGTGTCCGACTCGGCTGGTTCCCTAGTTCGGCCACATAATGTGAAAATTCGGCCTCTTGCTCTGGAAGTCCTGCCAACTTGAGCGAATATTTTCTAAGTGCCATCGGGTCTTGCCCGGAAAAGTGTCCGACTCGGCTGGTTCCCCGAGTCGGCCAG
The DNA here is from genome assembly GCF_059516105.1 of Syngnathus floridae. Taxonomy (NCBI): domain Eukaryota; kingdom Metazoa; phylum Chordata; class Actinopteri; order Syngnathiformes; family Syngnathidae; genus Syngnathus; species Syngnathus floridae. The sequence goes on along the minus strand of NW_028284165.1, from coordinate 2,858 downwards.
AAAAAGTGAAAATTCGGCCTCTTCGCCTGGAAGTCCTGCCAACTTGAGCGAATATTTTCTAAGTGCCATCGGGTCTTGCCCGGAAAAGTGTCCGACTCGGCTGGTTCCCCGAGTCGGCCAGAAAAAGTGAAAATTCGGCCTCTTGCTCTGGAAGTCCTGCCAACTTGAGCGAATATTTTCTAAGTGCCATCGGGTCTCTCCCGGAAAAGTGTCCGACTCGTCCGGTTCCCTAGTTCGGCCACATAATGTGAAAATTCGGCCTCTTGCTCTGGAAGTCCTGCCAACTTGAGCGAATATTTTCTAAGTGCCATCGGGTCTCTCCCGGAAAAGTGTCCGACTCGGCCGGTTCCCTAGTTCGGCCACATAATGTGAAAATTCGGCCTCTTGCTCTGGAAGTCCTGCCAACTTGAGCGAATATTTTCTAAGTGCCATCGGGTCTCTCCCGGAAAAGTGTCCGCCTCGTCCGGTTCCCTAGTTCGGCCACATAATGTGAAAATTCGGCCTCTTGCTCTGGAAGTCCGACGAACTTTGGCGAATATTTTCTAAGTGCCATCGGGTCTCTCCCGGAAAAGTGTCCGCCTCGTCCGGTTCCCTAGTTCGGCCACGGAATGTAATAATTCGGCCTCTCTGAGGTACCAGGGGAACGCATTTAGGTACCAGGGGTAGTCGCTGAGGTACCAGGGGTATGCATTTAGGTACCAGGGGAGACCACTACGGTCTGTTGGTCCCCCTAGTTAGTGTACTCATCGGTTTACTCCCCTTTCGCAAAATATAGTCGGCACGTATGTGCAGGACTGTTTATTTTTATTTTGAAAAATGTTCTAAGTGCCAACGGAAGCTGGCACACGAACTGTCCGAGCCACGATGGTGCCCAGGCCGGACAGCGACGGCGAAAAAGCCGATGTGTGTTTGATGGAAGTTTCGAATATTTTCAAAGTGCCAACGGCACTTGCGGGGTGATGTGTCCGCCTCGTCTGGTTCCCCAGGTCGGCCAGAAAAAGTGAAAATTCGGCCTCTTCTCCTGGAAGTCCGGCCAAGTTTGGCGAATATTTTCTAAGTGCCAACGGCACTTGCGGGGTGATGTGTCCGCCTCGTCTGGTTCCCCAGGTCGGCCAGAACAAGTGAAAATTCGGCCTCTTCTCCTGGAAGTCTGGCCAAGTTTGGCGAATATTTTCAAAGTGCCAACGGCACTTGCGGGGTGATGTGTCCGCCTCGTCTGGTTCCCCAGGTCGGCCAGAACAAGTGAAAATTCGGCCTCTTCTCCTGGAAGTCTGGCCAAGTTTGGCGAATATTTTCAAAGTGCCAACGTCACTTGCGGGGTGATGTGTCCGCCTCGTCTGGTTCCCCAGGTCGGCCAGAACAAGTGAAAATTCGGCCTCTTCTCCTGGAAGTCTGGCCAAGTTTGGCGAATATTTTCTAAGTGCCAACGACTCAACAGCCGTAAAGTGTCCGCCTCGGCTGGTTCCCCATAACGGCCAGAACAAGTGAAAATTCGGCCTCTTCTCCTGGAAGTCTGGCCAAGTTTGGCGAATATTTTCTAAGTGCCAACGACTCAACCAGCGTAAAGTGTCCGCCTCGGCTGGTTCCCCATAACGGCCAGAACAAGTGAAAATTCGGCCTCTTCTCCTGGAAGTCTGGCCAAGTTTGGCGAATATTTTCTAAGTGCCAACGACTCAACCAGCCTAAAGTGTCCGCCTCGGCTGGTTCCCCAGGTCGGGTACCACAAGTGAAAATTCGGCCTCTTCTCCTGGAAGTCTGGCCAAGTTTGGCGAATATTTTCTGAGTGCCAACGACTCAACCAGCCTAAAGTGTCCGCCTCGGCTGGTTCCCCATAACGGCCACCAAAAGTGAAAATTCGGCCTCTTCTCCTGGAAGTCAAGCCAAGTTTGGCAAATATTTTCTAAGTGCCAACGACTCAACCAGCGCAAAGTGTCCGCCTCGGCTGGTTCCCCATAACGGCCATGAAAAGTGAAAATTCGGCCTCTTCTCCTGGAAGTCAAGCCAAGTTTGGCAAATATTTTCTAAGTGCCAACGACTCAACCAGCGTAAAGTGTCCGCCTCGGCTGGTTCCCCAGGTCGGCCACCAAAAGTGAAAATTCGGCCTCTTCTCCTGGAAGTCTTGCCAAGTTTGGCGAATATTTTCTAAGTGCCAACGACTCAACCAGCGTAAAGTGTCCGCCTCGGCTGGTTCCCCAGGTCGGCCACCAAAAGTGAAAATTCGGCCTCTTCTCCTGGAAGTCAAGCCAAGTTTGGCAAATATTTTCTAAGTGCCAACGACTCAACCAGCGTAAAGTGTCCGCCTCGGCTGGTTCCCCAGGTCGGTCACCAAAAGTGAAAATTCGGCCTCTTCTCCTGGAAGTCTGGCCAAGTTTGGCGAATATTTTCTGAGTGCCAACGACTCAACCAGCCTAAAGTGTCCGCCTCGGCTGGTTCCCCATAACGGCCACCAAAAGTGAAAATTCGGCCTCTTCTCCTGGAAGTCAAGCCAAGTTTGGCAAATATTTTCTAAGTGCCAACGACTCAACCAGCGCAAAGTGTCCGCCTCGGCTGGTTCCCCATAACGGCCATGAAAAGTGAAAATTCGGCCTCTTCTCCTGGAAGTCAAGCCAAGTTTGGCAAATATTTTCTAAGTGCCAACGACTCAACCAGCGTAAAGTGTCCGCCTCGGCTGGTTCCCCAGGTCGGCCACCAAAAGTGAAAATTCGGCCTCTTCTCCTGGAAGTCTTGCCAAGTTTGGCGAATATTTTCTAAGTGCCAACGACTCAACCAGCGTAAAGTGTCCGCCTCGGCTGGTTCCCCAGGTCGGCCACCAAAAGTGAAAATTCGGCCTCTTCTCCTGGAAGTCAAGCCAAGTTTGG
>NW_028284164.1:0-59238 GCF_059516105.1 Syngnathus floridae | reverse complement strand
ATTACCCTGAACAAGCTATTAATTAAATCACAAATTCTTCAATTCAAAGATTTGGTAGATTATCAGACAAATAATGTCTAACAGTAATTGATTTAACACATCACGATAAGTAGATTGAGTGTGGGCACTCTCAAGTTAACATATGTGATTATACTGCCTAATCTGTTACAGAGTATGTTGTTGCCAAGTAATGTAGAATAGATCCAAAGTAGTAATCCAGAATAGTTTTGAAGAGGCCATTAGAATGATAAACAAATCTGATTACCTTGAACATAATAACAAGCTAAGTGTTTAATATGTCCTATGAAGTCAAAATTGGGCACCATCATGTGGTGAAATTTGGAATTGCATCACATCCAATTTTGCCTGGGAACAAACAGATTACATAAATCTTAGTTTTGAATAAGCCACTCCTTCTCAAACAAGTAAACTCTGCCCATTTTGCGCAGTAGATGTTCTGTTAATATCTAGTATTTATACAAAGTCATAATTTAAATTGCTTTCAACCTTCATTCATCGGTTCAACCAACATTACTCGCTCTTATTACCAACTTGTATTGATTTAACTAAGCGTTTAATACTTCCTATCAGGTCTCAAATCGAGATTTGGCAAAATACAATTTCAGCAAATCCAATTTTGCCAGGGAACAAAAATAGATTAAATAAACTAAATAAGTCCTCTTCCCATTAAATAAATCAGAAAAGTCTGTCTTGTAACCAGTCCTCTTCAAACAAGTAAAGTCTGCCCATTTTGTGCCGTAGATTTTGTGTCTATGCCTAGTATTTAAACAAAATCATAATTTAAACGACTTCTTTCCTTTTTGCCTGGGAAGAAAAGTAGATTAAATAAATTTAATAAGTCTTACTACTTCCCATTAAATAAATTAAATACGTCTTACTTGTTCCCACTCCTTTTCAAAACAGTAGTTTAAAACGAGGGCCCTTCACTCAATCTTTAACCTCAACCCCGCACGTTGTGTTGTATCTGTGAATGTTGGTTGTGGCCAAATGATAGTTTTCTTTCATTCGTTTAGGTTCCAAGAAAACTTGATGTAACTCTACTTTTAACTGCCGTTTCAGATAAGCGGGTATTACGTCGCAGTCATGTGCCGCGGATATGACGTAATTGCCCGAACCTCCGATTCAAATCTGTTGGCGCGATGGCCGTGAGCCACTGAGCAGCGACGATTATCAACAGAAATATCTTTATTTTCTGCTTGCAACTGGACCGTCTAGAGCGTACACGGTAAGTAACACTCATTGTGTTTAAGGAGATTTACGTTTGTAATAGCAGAAGTGTAGCCGCGTTGCGTTGTACGTGTGAAAATTGGTCGAGGCGAAATGTTAATGTTTAATTTCATTCCTTTAGGTTCCACGGTGTTTGTTGGCTGTATGTTTTCCACTGCAAGAAGAGGCTCGTATCATTGACCAGCAGGAGCTACAATGGTGAGTACCCCTTTCGTCTTCCATTTATGTTAAACACTTCCTATTTCATGTCTAACAGTACTCGATTTAACAAATAACCATAAATAAATACAGTGTGGGCAGTCACGTTAACATATGTGATTATCCTGCCTAATATGTTTATCACAAATATGTCACTAATCACTAATATGTTTATTTGTTTATCACAACACCTTTGGACCTTCAGCAATCGATTATTTCCCTTCATCTACATAGAGACAGAACGATGGTGTCTTAAACATCTCATTCATTTCACCAAATAACTTCACGCAGGTGGATAACGGCCGTCTCGGTCACGCTATGTTGCGTGATGCAGTTTTGAAGAACCAAATGCATTTATTCAATGAATAAGTCAAGCTAGTTCTATGTTTATGATGTTGTAAGTTACGGTACCGATTGAAGTTGAGTTCGAAGCCAGTGGAAAACAGCGCTGCGTTTGTGCTCTCCAGGCACAAATGTTGTGATCTCTGACTGACGACCGGGCGAGACTCGAGTAAGAGATGTCCAAACGAGCTCCGGCAGGGCGGGCCAAGGCGGAGCGAACGGACGCCCTTCAGGCCGCCAATGACGAGCTGAGAACCAAACTGATGGACGTCCAGTTAGAACTTCAGCAGGAGAAGAACAAGGTGAAAACCTCAACAGACAGACACTGCCTGCCTCCCTGCCTGCCTCCCTGCCTGCCTCCCTGTCTGCCTCCCTCCCTCCCAGTTTTCCCGATGTAGATTAGACATGCGTGTGCCATGACTGTGTCAGCCTACATCAACAAATGCACCGAGGACGTCAGCACCACTAAGAATATCATCACCCGGGGCAACCAACGACCCTGGATGACTGAGGAGGTACGTCAAACGCTACGAGCGCGGAACTCTGCCTTCAAGTCTGGCGACAAGGAGACACTGAGGACAGCGAGAGCCAACTTGAACCGTGCCATCAGGATAGCGAAGCGAGACCGCAGTCGAAAATTTCAGGATCGTTTCCACGACGTCAAAAACATCAGGAGTATGTGGCAAGGCATACGGGCGATTACAGACTACAACTCTGGGTGGGTGTAGTTGATGCTGACTTTCTAAATGGTCTAAATAACTTCTTTGGGAGGTTCGAGGCACTAAACGGCACTCCAGCAGTTAAAACTGTCCCCCATCAGGAAGAGGAGGTACTCTGCCTTGACTCCGCCGATGTGTTGAAAACCCTGAGGAGAGTCAACCCCTGTAAGGCCCCTGGCCCCGACAACATTCCTGGGCGTGTGTTCAGGGAATGTGCAAGTCATCTGGCTGGGGTCATCACAGACATTTTTAACACCTCGCTGGGCCAAGCCACAGTGCCGGCGTGCTTTAAGACTGCCTCCATCATTCCGGTGCCGAAGAAACCTCAAATCACCTCATTTAATGATTACCGGCCTGTTGCACTGACTCCGGTTATGATGAAGTGCTTCGAAAGGCTGCTTAAAGGTCACATCGTTTCCAGACTCCCCCTATTATTTGACCCGTTCCAGTTTGCCGACCGGCAAAACCGCTCCACTCAGGACGCCATCTCCTCCGTTCTTCACCTGAGCCTGGCTCACCTGGAGGAGAAGAACACCCATGTGCGGAGGCTGTTCCTGGACTTCAGCTCAGCGTTTAACACCATCATCCCACAGCATCTGGTAGGAAAATTGGAACACCTGGGCTTCAACACCCCCCTTCGCAACTGGCTGCTAGACTTCCTCACCAACAGACCTCAGTCAGTCCGGGTCGGACAGAACACCTCTGATGTCATCACCCTCAGCACAGGCTCCCTTCAGGGCTGCGTCCTGAGCCCCCTGCTGTGCACCCTGATGACACACGACTGCGTCCTCAGGTTCACCACCAATCACATCGTGAAGTCAGCAGACGACACAACGGTGGTGGGGCTCATCAGAGACAACAACGACCTGGACTACAGAGAGGAGGTGGAGCGGCTGGTGCAGAGAAAACAGCCTGATCCTGAATGAGGAGAAGATGAAGGAGATCATCGTCGACTTCAGGAAAAAACAGCCTCACCACGCTCCACTGATCATCAACAGCTCAGCTGTGGAGGTGGTCAGCACCACCAAATTCCTGGGGGTCCACATCACAGAAGACCTCACCTGGACTATGAACACTACGGCACTGGTCAAGAGGGCACAGAAGCGCTTGTACTTCCTGCGGAGGATGAGGAGAGCCCACCTGCCCCCACCCATCATGAGGACGTTCTACAGGAGCACCATAGAGAGCATTCTGACAAGCTGTCTCTCTGTGTGGTGTGGAGGCTGCACCGCCTCCGATTGGAAGAACGTGAGGAGAGTGGTGAGGACAGCAGAGAGGATCATAGGGGCTCCTCTTCCCTCCATTCAGGACATTTCATCTCAGCGCTGCATGTCCCGTGCCCGTAACATCATCAATGACCCATCACACCCCCACCATGGACTGTTCTCCCTGCTGCCCTCTGGGAAGAGGTTTGCAGCATCCGCTGCAGGTCCACCAGGTTCTGCAACAGCTTTTTCCCTGCTGTCATCAGACTGTTGAACACTAGAACTGTTGAGCTCTAAACTGAACTCTGCATCACACATTCACAGAACTTTATGACACTACGGACCTCTATCTTGCACTATCTCGCACTACCAACTTTACTGAACTTGTATAAACCCTTTAAATAGAAGTTTAATACATGGTTTAGCATTCCTCTGCACACTCTTGAATACTGTTTTGCCTACTTGCACTATTGCATAATTATCACTGCTGCACTTTATACTTATTTTTAATATATATATATATATAGTATATGTATATATATATATTTTCATAGGATATGTTACTTCTATTCAACTGCAATATCACTACTTTGTTGTAAGACGTATGCAACGGAATTTCGTTTTGTATGCACCATGTGCTACAAGATGACAATAAAGTTTGTCTAAGTCTAAGTCTAAGTCATGTCAGGTCAGCTGTCTGGAGAGAGAGAGAAGTCAGGACCTGCGGGCGGAGCACCACCGTGCCACCGCCGCCATGACGGAACTCAAAAGCAAACTCCATGAGGAGAAGCAGAAAGAGTTAGCCATTACCAGGGAGACATTACTGCGGCAGCATGAAATGGAGCTGATGAGAGTGATCAAAATCAAAGATGGAGAGATCCAGCGACTGAATGCCTTGGTCCTCAGCCTGAGGGACGGCTCCATGGACAAGGTGATCCGCTCTATCCGTGTCTGACTATCCACACGCCACGTCGGGCTTCGATGCGGCCGCTACCGTATTGTGTAGCTTGTCCCCAGTAAGCGTCGCGGCGCTCCGTTGCGGTCTCAACGGCCCGGTGTGGCGCAATGTCTGCTCAGGTGAGGAGGGGGGGCGCTTTGCTGGCGGAGGTGGAGGAGACGCGGCGGTGTCGGGAGACCGAGCGGTGTCGCCTCCACCAGGAGCGCGGAAGAAGCCCTGTCAGCGGCCCAGCAGGCCTGGCAGTCCCGAGCGGCCGAGCTCCGATCGGTTCATCACCAGCATCGGGAGGAGCTGAGCCGAACCAAGAGAGACTGCGAGAGGGAGATCCGCCGACTGGTAGGACTGATCAGATGCGCGGTGCGTGGCTATGTTCCCAATTTCGTTGTATACCTGCAGTGCAATGACACCTAAGGCATTCTATTCTATTCTATTTCACAAGAAGAAAATGTCCGGTTGCTCGCTTCGCTTTTGTCACAGCAAAGGTGTTCTAGTCGATTCAAGAAAAAAATTGGCCGGTTGCTCTCTTTGTTTTTGTCACAATTCTGGCAAATGAGTTTGCCCGCCTGCCTGAGCGCTCCCCGTTTGTACATCCAGACGGATGAGATCAAGCTGAAAGACAGAGCGGTTAGTGTTTTGGATGAAGCCCTGGGGCCGGCCACGTCCACCGCCTTCAGCTGCAGACTCAGGCTGCCGAGCAGCAGATCGCTGCCCTGAGGGATTCCCAAAGGGCGGGCCTAAACTACCCTGGAAGTGGGGTCAACGCCGCTACTAGCAATCCTCTTCATTGCGTAAGCCACCTCATCACACACTTGCAGTACGCATGACTTAGTTCGTTGCTGGAGGAAGGTAGCACAAAAACAGTTTTGAACTTTGAACGAGTGCTTGTGTGTGTGTGTTGCGGGGCGTTTTCAGTCTCAGGAGGATCGGGACACGCGACGGTTTCATCTGAAAATCGCTGAGCTCAGCGCAGTCATCAGGAAACTGGAGGATCGAAACGCCCTGCTTTCTGAAGAGCGCAATGAACTGGTAATTTATTGACGGCACGCTTGAAGGTTTGCGCTACGTTTGATGCGCGCCATCCAGCGAGGCACCCATTGCGCTTGCTTATTAGTTGAGCGGCGCGGCGAGTCGGTTGCCTGGTAGATGTCTTTTATTGGGAGCCAAAGCCACGATTCCGTTCAAACCGATGCAAAAGGAATGGATACGTTCTGGCCCGCGTGTTGTGCGTCTTTCACATCCCGCACTTCATGCTTGCAGCTAAAGCGACTGAGAGAAACAGAAAGCCAGTTTCTGCCACTCCTGTACAAAAACAAACGCCTGAGCAGGAAGAATGAAGAACTCTCGCTGGTGCTGTGTCGCCTTGAAAACAAAGTGCGCTTTGTCACCCAGGAGAACGAGGAGATGGCAAGCTTGGTAAGTCGACGCGGACAACGGCGGCGTGCCAACAGAGTCCACTGCATTTGTGTTCCACAGAGAAGGCCTAGTTCGCTCAATGACCTGGACCGCGGTTGCGGCCAGCAGGACGGTGAAATGGAGTTCCTTCAAGTTGTGGAGCAGCGGCACATCATCGACGACTTGTCCAAGGTCTTCAGGCAGGCGACTCGGTGCACGTACGGCAGCGCCGCGCTCGCTCGCTGTCGCCAGGAAACCTTTTCCGTCCAAAGCTTGGCCGGCGGCCGCCATCCAAAAAATTGGCCCCTTAAATTCCGACCTTTCAAGCAGGAGCATTGTGCGCACGCGTTTGAACACGCTTTAGACTTGTTTTGCCGTTTTCAGCAGCTCAAAGCTCCCGTTTTGTCAGCGCCTTTGCCACTCGCTGTGCGCTGAAAACGACGGACTTGCCCGGCTGCTCAGCCCGTCAACCATGAGCCGCGAGCGCGACGTCATTGTCCGTAGGCAGCTAGTGACAAAATGCACCCTGTTAGAGTTGCGCTCGCTCCAACTTATTTTGCAAGAACCACACGGGAGACAAGTAAGTTCTTTTGGACACCTGCAGGTGGAGAGTCCATCCGTTGTACGAATGAAGTCTGACTCTCGGCTCCTGCACGAGCATTTTAATTAAGAGAAACAGGGTGGGTGTAAGAGTGGATTGAATAGAGGAAGCCCTTGACCTCTAGTCAAAACATAGCAAGGGGTGTTTTACAACTTTGTGTAGGAAGGGATAAGCGATAGGGATAAATAAGGGATAAATAATATTATTTATTACAGGTCGCAGTCAAAGTCAAAGCAACACAATAATACGATAAAGATAATCTGGAAAACCCTGACACACCCTGTAGTTGTCACTTTTGGAAAAGACTCGAACTTTGATCGACACTTCCGGGCTGTTCTGACAGATCGTCGCTCTTCGGACGCAAAGTATGGCAGCGGACCAAGAGGTATGTACGGCTTCGTGCACCAACTGCACCCTTCTCTTAGAGAGGTTGTCTCTGCTAGAGGGACGTGTCCGCCAGTTAGAGCAGAATAGTGCGATAACAGTAGTTGCGGCGGACACAGACGCGGGCTGTAGTCAGCCCGCTAGCCCGGTTAGCATTAGCCCCAAGCGGCTTGCTGATCGCGATGAGCCAGGTAAGACGCATAGCCGTCCAAAGTCATCTCGGTCTACTGGCCCTCGCACTTTGGTCATAGGCGACTCCATTACCCGAAACATTACGCTTAAAAATCCAGCCACGGTAATGTGTATTCCTGGGGGCAGAGCACCCGACATAGAAGCTAATCTTAGGGAGCTGACTCGCAATAGGCCTAGTCAACAGCGTAGTTCCAACAACACTAGCTACTCGGACATAGTGATACATGTCGGCTCCAATGATGTTAGGATGAGACAATCAGAGATCACAAAGAAAAACATAGCGAGGACTTGTGATCTTGCCAGAAAGATGAGTCGGCATCGAGTATTTGTCTCTGGCCCCCTGCCTGGGAGAGGCACTGATGAGAGGTTTAGTAGATTAGTCTCCCTTAATCGATGGATGGCTGGGTTCTGTAAAAAGCAGGGACTGTATTTTATAGATAACTGGTCATCTTTCTGGGGCCGCCCCGACCTGCTGAGGAAGGACGGCCTTCACCCTAACCGTGAAGGCGCCTTCACTCTTTCTAGGAATATAGATTACTGTTTGAGCCTCTCATGACAGGTCACTCTAGAGCAGGCCAGGGCACAGGTGATTAGACCACCTGTGAGGATGGGTTTGGAGTCTGATAAGTTAAAGTTAACTAGCGCTAGGCTAGACTTTCAGCATACACATAGCTCCTCGTGTAGACTAGAGCGCGACAGTTTAAATAGTGCTGCAATACACACAAACACACTTTCTACTGGGGTAGTAGACAAATCCAATCACTCCGTCCCGACCGGTCTTGCTGATGAAACGGTGCCTGCTTTAGATAACTTCACATGTGTAACAAATATTCATCATCAAATTCCCACGGTCGTTTCATCCCACCGCCCTAATAAACTTTTGAGAGGTGATATTAGGCCTAGAGAACACAATTTTACTCGCATCCCGTTTAAAAATCTTTCGATAGATACGCACCCTGATCAACCGATTACACTTAAATTCGGTTTTATGAATATTAGATCACTTCATACGAAAGCAGTTCTCGTTAATGACCTTATCACGGAACATAATCTAAACGTTTTTGGTCTTTGCGAGACCTGGTTAAAACCTAATGAATTGCTGCCACTTAACGAGGCCTCGCCTCCAAATTTTGTGAGCTCGCATGTGGCACGTCCTCGAAAAAAGGGTGGGGGTGTCGCCCTCATCTCAAATTCTGAGCTTAGATTTAGGCCTCGCTCAATTCACGTATTTAAAACATTTGAAGTTCTCATTGTGCGATCCACTGCGTTACCGTCATTCTATCTTGTTGTTATTTACCGCCCACCCGGGGCTTACTCTGGCTTCCTGGATGAATTTTCAGAATTTGTGGCTGATCTAGTGACAAATGCAGATAATATAGTTATCATGGGTGATTTCAACATCCACATGAATTCACCGTCAGAACCACTGACTTCGGCATTTCAAACTTTAATCGATACGTGTGGTTTTACGCAAGCTGTACAAGCAGCAACGCATAAGAATGGAAATACCTTAGATCTGGTATTATCCCGGGGACTAGCAACCTCAAATATAGCAGTACTGCCATACACTACTGTTCTGTCTGATCATTTCTTAATAAAATTTGAAATTTTAGTTCCTTGTCAAAGACAAGAGAGCAATCGGCATTATAGCAGTCGTAATCTTAACTCCATGACTGCAACTGCGCTGTCTGAGTTACTGTCGCCGGCAACCGCCATGTTTCCCGCATACAGCGGCTCTATCGATAATCTTACAAATGAATTCAATGCGACATTATTAAAAGCCATCGACTCTGTGGCACCGCTACGTCTGAAAACTCGCCGTAGATGGCCAACTCCGTGGTTCACAGATGAAACACGTACGTTTAAACAATTATGTAGAAAGCATGAGCGCAGATGGCGTTTAACCAAACTTGAGGTTTTCCATCAGGCATGGAAGGACAGCCTCCTGAAATATAAAGATGCGCTAATTTTAGCAAAAACTCGTTATTTTTCGCAAGTCATTAATCTTAATAAAAACAATCCTAAATACCTATTTGATACAGTGGCAAAGCTAACTCTGCGCCAGCCGACCCCTGATAGCTCCTTCCACTCAGCTGACGAGTTTATGAAATTTTTTGCTCAAAAGATTGAGTCCATTAGGGACGAGATCAAGAATACCATGCCAATCGCTCCGCCGGTTACTAGCGCTGGGGATCATGCAATAACCCTCTCAAATTTTGAAAGCGTGTCCCTTGAAATGCTTACAAAATTGGTTAGTACGGCTAAACAAACAACATGTTTACTCGACCCGCTTCCAGCCAAACTACTTAAAGAATTATTTCCAATTTTAGGACCGTCCGTCTTAAATATAATCAATCTGTCTGTTTCCTCTGGGATAGTGCCAATAGCCTTTAAAACCGCTATTATTAAACCACTACTTAAGCGAGCAAATCTTGACCCGGACTGTCTCAGTAATTATAGGCCAGTTTCAAACCTCCCATTCATAGCAAAACTTCTCGAAAAAGTAGTAGCGCAGCAGCTTATTGATTACATGGTCGCTAATAATCGATATGACTCCTTTCAGTCTGGTTTTAGAGCTAATCATTCTACAGAGACAGCACTTGCTAAAGTGACTAATGATCTCCTCATAGCTATGGATTCAAATACGTCGTCTGTATTGTTACTACTCGATCTTAGTGCTGCCTTTGACACTGTAGACTTTGATATTTTATTAGGGCGTCTTAAAAGTTGTGTTGGTATCTCAGGGTCAGCACTCAGCTGGTTCAATTCCTATCTATCAGACAGGACGCACCGAGTGGTCCATGGTAATACGTCCTCTGAGCTTTATAATGTTACGTGTGGTGTTCCACAGGGATCGGTACTCGGACCGATTTTATTTAATATTTATATGATTCCGCTTGGGGACATAATACGTAAATATAATATTAGCTTTCAATGCTACGCGGATGACACCCAATTATATATGCCGTTATCGATGACAGATCCACGGGACTGTTGTAATCTCGAGGCGTGCCTTGCGGAGATCAAGCAATGGATGTCTCTCAACTTCCTTCGTCTTAACCCAGATAAAACTGAGATGTTGATAATTGGTCCTACTCGTTATCAACACTTATTTAAGGAAACCACTATAACTATAGATAACCGGACTATCACTCAGAGTGATACGGTAACTAATCTCGGGGTAATATTTGACCAAACGCTCTCCTTTCAAAAACACATTAAGAATATAACCAGGATTGCGTTTTTTCACCTTCGTAATATTGCTAAGATTCGTCCTATCCTCTCGACCGGGGATGCGGAAACCATTATACATGCGTTCGTTACGTCGCGCCTGGACTACTGTAATGTATTATTCTCTGGTCTTCCTAAGTCCAGTATCAAAAGTCTACAGTTAGTGCAAAATGCCGCTGCGAGGATGCTCTCACGGTCAAGAAAATTTGATCACATTACCCCAATATTAGCCAAATTACATTGGCTCCCGGTCCATTTAAGATGTGACTTCAAGGTTCTTCTACTAACCTATAAATCACTGCATGGCTTAGCGCCTTCATATCTCGTCGACCTAGTCGTTCCTTATGTTCCGTCTCGTAACCTTCGTTCGCAAAACGCTAGTCTTTTAGTTATACCTAGGGCCAAGAAAATGTCTGCAGGGTCTAGAGCATTCTCTATTCGGGCTCCAGAGCTTTGGAATGCCCTACCAATGGATATTAGAACTACTACCTCAGTAGAAACATTTAAGACACGTTTAAAGACACATTTCTATGAGATGGCCTTTAACTAACTTGTGATGGCCGATTTGGCCGGAGTTTGTTTTGTTCTCTCTGCCCACCCCCTCCCCGGCTGGGGAGGGGGTTAGGTGGCTCAAAAGCTGATCGCGGCTAGCTGGATTCTCGGGGACCAATTCAAGATGAAGGAACTGCAGCTCAACCCCCTTGAAGACACGGCCAGGACAACCGAGGGCACCTCCGACATCCATTTTTTCATTGATTTTCATATTATGTATTACTTTTGCACTCTCTGCATCCATTATAACCTGGTGATCCTGAAAGGGGGATCCTTCCATCTGTGGTCCCTTCTCAAGGTTTCTCATTTTCCCCTGGCAGGGGTTTTTTGAGTTTTTCCTTGCCCTTTTGGGAGCTTATGATCAGGGGATGCTTTGAGAATAATTGTCAATTTTTGGCTATGTGAAGCCCTTTGAGACTGTTTGTGATTTAGGGCTATACAAATAAACTTGACTTGACTTGACTTGAAGACGAGCGTCCCTCCAATCATCGCCGGTGACGTGTTTTTCAGGCTCTGGAGACAGGAGCTCATGTCAGAAATGTCATTGTGAGTCGCGTTTGTTTCTGCGCCGGAGCCGTTCGTTCCCTTTGCATCCAAAGAATCTCAAAGGCGGATTATTTGTGTCGACAGGAGAGAGATTTGCTGCTACGATACCGACGTCGAGAATCTCTGAGGAGGAACAAAGCGTGAGGTCCTGCAAGGTGAGTCTGTTTGTTTGCGGCTGCTTGGTGTTGCGCAAGATGAAATGGCCTTTTTCTCGCTATCGTTCCTCTCGTCGATTCATCGTGAGGTGTCGCTTCAGTTTGTTCAGAGAGATGTTTGCTTCCGCGCCCGCAGGTCATCGAAACATTTTACGGCTACGACGAAGACGTGTTGGTGGACTCGGACGGATCGTCCTTGTCTTTTCACACCGACAGAACCCCCGACACGGAACCCGAAGAGGTAGCCCGCCATTTCTGCCAGCGTATTGGCACCAAACATTCCTCTTCAGCCTGGAATCGGACTCGTCTTTGCGTCGCGGGTGCTTTGTCGCCGGTCTGACTGATTCTGGTACTAGTGCTGTGTTGCATTGGTGTGTGCATGAAGAGGCGGGGCTTCGCTACCGCCAGCTGACGCAAGAATATCAAGCGCTGCAACGAGCCTACGCTCTGCTAGCCCAGACCAGCGAAGGGGACTACGACGCCGAGAAGGAGATCAAGGTGGCGCCCCTTCCCGCAACCCCCGGCCGGGTCGCAGCCTCCCCGTTCTCACCCAGCCTCGGGTGCTCTCTGGTCTGAAAGGAGGAGGAGGAGCCTCCCTCCTCCTTTCAGACCAGAGAAAAGCTGATGGTAGAAATGGGTCACTATCAAAGCAGAGTAGCAGATCTGGAGTCAGCGCTGAAGCAACAAGGACAGGTAAGCTCATCAATGAGCACACCTTTTTCTCAGACAAAATAGCTACATTCTTCAGTCACTCATCCGTCTGGCATTACTGGACCAACCCCCCCCCCGAACGTGGCTGGGAAAATGCGGAGAAAAGCAAATGTCATTTTCCAGTCAACCAAAGAATTTGTGGATGAAAATGACACAACATTCCAAAGCTGTCCACGCGTTTGTCTCTTCTAGAATGTCAAGTGGGTGGAGGAGAAGCAGCTGCTGCGTCAGAGCAATCAGCAGTTGGCCGAAAAGGTGACGGAAAGAAAGGCGCTGGGCGGAGTCGCTTGGCGTCACACCTGTCGGGAAGCCCCGCAGATGAGGTCTGACTGTCCTTTCAGGTCAGGCGGATGGAGGCGGAAGAAGCGCGTCTGAAAGAGCACATCCAGGATATCCGAGACCAAAACGAACTGCTTGAGTTCCGCATCCTGGAGCTGGAGGTGGGAAGACTCGCACAAGCGTGTTGAGGCCAGAGATGTGACGGACGGACGGACGGACGGACGGATGCATGCCTCTGCCTTTCAGGAGAGGGAGTGGCGCTCCCCCGTCTTGAAGTTTCTGCAAGTCCGTTTCCCAGACGGCCTCAGCCCTTTGCAGATCTACTGCGAGGCCGAGGGCGTGAGCGTAGGTAAGGCGTCCCTCGCAACCCTAACCTTAACCCGAGGTCCCAGAATACCTTACATTGCTCCTTGCGCCTTTCCCCCGGACATCGTCATCAGTGATCTGATGAAGAAGCTGGACATCCTGGGCTATAACGCCGTAAGTGTATGTCGAACTCCTTATGTTCGCACTCCACGAGACTCGGCGGCTCAAATGTGACTTTTGGAAGGCTTTGCGCTGAAAGAAGCTTGTTGACGCTGTGCCTTTGGGCTCTTGCAGAATCTCACCAACGAGGAGCAGGTGGTCGTGATTCACGCCAGGACCCTTCTCACCCTAGCCGAGAAGGTAACGCGCACGTCCACGCACGCTCTCGCATTCTGCTTATGTGACAGCAGCCTTTCCTCAGTGGTTAGAATACATCAAAGTGACCAAGTCAGCACTTCAACAGAAGATGTTGGACATTGAAAGTGAGAAGGTAGACAGACACGCGACATCAGCCAAGGGGAACTCCGGCAATGTGCCCCAACAATTCTGACCTTGAGCTGTGCTAGGATATGTTCTGCAAGCAGAAGGGCTACCTGGATGAAGAGTTGGACTTCAGGAAGTGTTCCATGGACCAGGCTCATAAGGTAAGCCGCCCTCAAATCTCCCGCCGGACCACTGATGGACGAGGATTGCGGCCCAGAGGATCCTGGAGCTGGAGGCCATGTTGTACGAGGCGCTACCGCAGCGGGACTGCCCCGCCACGGACGGCGAAAAAGCCAGCCACGCTGGCGTGAATGACGTGCTGACGGCGGATCAGAGAGAAGAGCTTAGGAGCGCCGTGGACCAATGGAAGCGAGCCCTGATGTGCGAGTTGAGGGAGCGCGACGCTTGCATCCTCCAAGAGAGAATGGATCTGCTGCACAGCGCGCAACAGGTAAGGGCCCAAAGCCAGCCCGGCACTTACTTGCACGCTTACTGGCTTTTGAATGCCACTTTCCATTTGTCCGTCCTAGAGGAACAAAGAGCTGAAAGAATTCATCGAAGCTCAGAAGAGACAAATCAAACAATTGGAGGAGAAGTTTCTGTTTCTCTTTCTATTCTTCTCCTTGGCCTTCATTCTGTGGCCCTAACACCAGCTGGTGAGTGAGCTCCAGCGGCACCGCACTCGACACCTCCGATACACTGCCAGCCGGTCTCAGACGTTGGCAGACGCTCCGATGCCAACGTATACCCCCCGCCACGGTGACAGAGGCACCGCGTCACACCGGCGCTCATCCAATCAGAAGGCAGGAAAAGCAAATTCACATGCAGGGCACTTTTGAACCAGAAGAGAGCGCCACAAAAAACGGTTGTTGCCCCAAACGCGCACTAAAAAGGGTCAGAATAACAAGAGTCCCACTGGCCAGCCGGGGCCACCCGTCCAGCTGTTTCTTCAGGGGGGAAAAAAATTGGAGTCACCGGTGAGTACATTTTGCATTTAGCTCTGCTTTTCTGCTTCTGTCTTCAAGTGTGTGGCATCCTGCGATCAAAGATTCAGCCAACCCCAAAGCGGTTGACCTCAACGTCCCACCACCATGCCTACCAGAGCAGGTGACGTGATGCTTTGGACATCCTTCCGTCTCAGATGCCCAAAAGTACTCTTTGCCACATCTGCGGCAATACGGTGTCTTTTCAAAGGTGCAAATAAATCCAGCGTGGGCGGAACACGCACGTCTTCGGTTTTTCCCGCTTTGTTTGTGTGACAGCTGTTGTGAAAATTTTATACAAATAAAGTTGTATAGTACAGGTTTGGCCAAGCCGCAACTCCCGAACCGCATGCGGCTCTTTTATGTTCATATCAACATTTGTGTGTGTGTGGGGGGGGGGGGGGGGGGGGGGGGGGGGGGTTGTGCGTGTTGGCTTCACTTGAGTTCAATTTGGTATTTTGGTCAAAAGCGCATGTGGTGAAATTCCACAAAGTAGGATGGGCAAACACATTTCTTTAAACTATGAGTGTCAATTGGGCTCTCGAAATGGCAGGGAAAAGATGCACAGCAAAACGAAAATACGTAGATGAACACAGGACGTTTTAATCAGAGTGGGAAAGTTTCTATTTTTTGTTGAACGTGATGGCAAACCATTCTGCCTGATATGTCAGACCTCAGCGCATTTCAAAGATTCAAATCTTCAGCGCCATGCACTTCAGCTCACTCCATGCTAACATTGATCAGGCGTCGAACCCGCATCATCATGCTTAAGAGGTGGCCATGCTAACCAGTGCGCCATTATGTCGACGCATAATAACTAAGTCTACTGGTCAAAACAGCGGTTACTATATGACGTCGCTACGTCGTGGTCACGTGACGCAGACAAGACGTCAATGGACGTGGGCAGAGTTAACTTGTTTAAAAGGGAGTAGGCAGAAGAAATATTTAATTTATTTAAATCTATTTTGAGTGCACACCATTATGCCAATGCATAACAACTGTAAATCTACTAAACAAAACAGCGGTTGCTATATGACATCTGCCACGTCGTGGTCACGTGACATACGTGACGTCGATGGGCGTAACTTTCGCCGGAATTCAAATCCGCGGGGAGAGTTAACTTGTTTAAAAGAGAGTGGGCAGAAGAATTATTTAATTTATTTAAATCTATTTGGTGTGTGCGCCCTTATGTCAATGCATAACAACTGTAAGTCTACTAAACAAAACAGCGGTTGCTATATGACGTCTGCCACGTCGTGGTCACGTGACGCGGACGTGACGTCGACGCCTACTTTACATCCCACCGATCACAGGACCCCTCGGCTGCATAACCGTGCCCCCTTCCCAACCAATCGGATTTGCTATACGCGAAAACGACGCCAATGGAAAGAGCTTCCGCCCAAATTTAAATCCGTGGGCGTGGCTCGCAGCAGGAAGTAGGAAAATGGCGGCGATGTTGACAAAGACACAGCGGATGGTAACATACGACTAACAAGAGAAATATTTTTATTTTCTGCTTGCAACTGGACCGTCCAGAGCGTACACGGTAAGTACAACTCATCGTTTTTAAAAAGAAGTACTTTTGTTGCCCTGAAAAGCGAGTGAGCGTGGCGTTTGTGGGGGACGTCGAATTTCGACGATTCTTTCTGGTCAACGGTTGTAAATGATTGTGTTGATTAAAAAAGAAAACTTGATGTAACTCTACTTTTAACTGCCGTTTCAGATAGATTTGGAATTGCATCACATCCAATTTTGCCTAGAGCGTACACGGTAAGTAACACTCGTTGTGTTTAAGGAGATTTACGTTTGTAATAGCAGAAGTGTAGCCGCGTTGCGTTGTACGTGTGAATGTTGGTCCGGGCGAAATGTTAATGTTTAATTTCATTCCTTTAGGTTCCACGGTGTTTGTTGGCTGCAAGTTTTCCACTGCAAGAAGAGGCTCATATCATTGACCAGGAGCGAGCTACAATGGTGAGTAGCCATAACATTTATGTTAAACACTTCCTATTTCATGTCTAACAGTACTTGATTTAACAAATAACCATAAATAAATACAGTGTGGGCACTGAAGTTAACATATGTGATTATACTGCCTAATCTGTCACCGAGTAGATTGTTGCAAAGTAATATAAGATCCAAAGTTGTAATTCAGAATAGTTTTCAAAAGAAGGCCATTAGAATTATATACAAGTCTGATTACCCTGAACAAGCTATTAATTAAATCACAAATTCTTCAATTCAAAGATTTGGTAGATTATCAGACAAATAATGTCTAACAGTAATTGATTTAACACATCACGATAAGTAGATTGAGTGTGGGCACTCTCAAGTTAACATATGTGATTATACTGCCTAATCTGTTACAGAGTATGTTGTTGCCAAGTAATGTAGAATAGATCCAAAGTAGTAATCCAGAATAGTTTTGAAGAGGCCATTAGAATGATAAACAAATCTGATTACCTTGAACATAATAACAAGCTAAGTGTTTAATATGTCCTATGAAGTCAAAATTGGGCACCATCATGTGGTGAAATTTGGAATTGCATCACATCCAATTTTGCCTGGGAACAAACAGATTACATAAATCTTAGTTTTGAATAAGCCACTCCTTCTCAAACAAGTAAACTCTGCCCATTTTGCGCAGTAGATGTTCTGTTAATATCTAGTATTTATACAAAGTCATAATTTAAATTGCTTTCAACCTTCATTCATCGGTTCAACCAACATTACTCGCTCTTATTACCAACTTGTATTGATTTAACTAAGCGTTTAATACTTCCTATCAGGTCTCAAATCGAGATTTGGCAAAATACAATTTCAGCAAATCCAATTTTGCCAGGGAACAAAAATAGATTAAATAAACTAAATAAGTCCTCTTCCCATTAAATAAATCAGAAAAGTCTGTCTTGTAACCAGTCCTCTTCAAACAAGTAAAGTCTGCCCATTTTGTGCCGTAGATTTTGTGTCTATGCCTAGTATTTAAACAAAATCATAATTTAAACGACTTCTTTCCTTTTTGCCTGGGAAGAAAAGTAGATTAAATAAATTTAATAAGTCTTACTACTTCCCATTAAATAAATTAAATACGTCTTACTTGTTCCCACTCCTTTTCAAAACAGTAGTTTAAAACGAGGGCCCTTCACTCAATCTTTAACCTCAACCCCGCACGTTGTGTTGTATCTGTGAATGTTGGTTGTGGCCAAATGATAGTTTTCTTTCATTCGTTTAGGTTCCAAGAAAACTTGATGTAACTCTACTTTTAACTGCCGTTTCAGATAAGCGGGTATTACGTCGCAGTCATGTGCCGCGGATATGACGTAATTGCCCGAACCTCCGATTCAAATCTGTTGGCGCGATGGCCGTGAGCCACTGAGCAGCGACGATTATCAACAGAAATATCTTTATTTTCTGCTTGCAACTGGACCGTCTAGAGCGTACACAGTAAGTAACACTCATTGTGTTTAAGGAGATTTACGTTTGTAATAGCAGAAGTGTAGCCGCGTTGCGTTGTACGTGTGAAAATTGGTCGAGGCGAAATGTTAATGTTTAATTTCATTCCTTTAGGTTCCACGGTGTTTGTTGGCTGTATGTTTTCCACTGCAAGAAGAGGCTCGTATCATTGACCAGCAGGAGCTACAATGGTGAGTACCCCTTTCGTCTTCCATTTATGTTAAACACTTCCTATTTCATGTCTAACAGTACTCGATTTAACAAATAACCATAAATAAATACAGTGTGGGCAGTCACGTTAACATATGTGATTATCCTGCCTAATATGTTTATCACAAATATGTCACTAATCACTAATATGTTTATTTGTTTATCACAACACCTTTGGACCTTCAGCAATCGATTATTTCCCTTCATCTACATAGAGACAGAACGATGGTGTCTTAAACATCTCATTCATTTCACCAAATAACTTCACGCAGGTGGATAACGGCCGTCTCGGTCACGCTATGTTGCGTGATGCAGTTTTGAAGAACCAAATGCATTTATTCAATGAATAAGTCAAGCTAGTTCTATGTTTATGATGTTGTAAGTTACGGTACCGATTGAAGTTGAGTTCGAAGCCAGTGGAAAACAGCGCTGCGTTTGTGCTCTCCAGGCACAAATGTTGTGATCTCTGACTGACGACCGGGCGAGACTCGAGTAAGAGATGTCCAAACGAGCTCCGGCAGGGCGGGCCAAGGCGGAGCGAACGGACGCCCTTCAGGCCGCCAATGACGAGCTGAGAACCAAACTGATGGACGTCCAGTTAGAACTTCAGCAGGAGAAGAACAAGGTGAAAACCTCAACAGACAGACACTGCCTGCCTCCCTGCCTGCCTCCCTGCCTGCCTCCCTGTCTGCCTCCCTCCCTCCCAGTTTTCCCGATGTAGATTAGACATGCGTGTGCCATGACTGTGTCAGCCTACATCAACAAATGCACCGAGGACGTCAGCACCACTAAGAATATCATCACCCGGGGCAACCAACGACCCTGGATGACTGAGGAGGTACGTCAAACGCTACGAGCGCGGAACTCTGCCTTCAAGTCTGGCGACAAGGAGACACTGAGGACAGCGAGAGCCAACTTGAACCGTGCCATCAGGATAGCGAAGCGAGACCGCAGTCGAAAATTTCAGGATCGTTTCCACGACGTCAAAAACATCAGGAGTATGTGGCAAGGCATACGGGCGATTACAGACTACAACTCTGGGTGGGTGTAGTTGATGCTGACTTTCTAAATGGTCTAAATAACTTCTTTGGGAGGTTCGAGGCACTAAACGGCACTCCAGCAGTTAAAACTGTCCCCCATCAGGAAGAGGAGGTACTCTGCCTTGACTCCGCCGATGTGTTGAAAACCCTGAGGAGAGTCAACCCCTGTAAGGCCCCTGGCCCCGACAACATTCCTGGGCGTGTGTTCAGGGAATGTGCAAGTCATCTGGCTGGGGTCATCACAGACATTTTTAACACCTCGCTGGGCCAAGCCACAGTGCCGGCGTGCTTTAAGACTGCCTCCATCATTCCGGTGCCGAAGAAACCTCAAATCACCTCATTTAATGATTACCGGCCTGTTGCACTGACTCCGGTTATGATGAAGTGCTTCGAAAGGCTGCTTAAAGGTCACATCGTTTCCAGACTCCCCCTATTATTTGACCCGTTCCAGTTTGCCGACCGGCAAAACCGCTCCACTCAGGACGCCATCTCCTCCGTTCTTCACCTGAGCCTGGCTCACCTGGAGGAGAAGAACACCCATGTGCGGAGGCTGTTCCTGGACTTCAGCTCAGCGTTTAACACCATCATCCCACAGCATCTGGTAGGAAAATTGGAACACCTGGGCTTCAACACCCCCCTTCGCAACTGGCTGCTAGACTTCCTCACCAACAGACCTCAGTCAGTCCGGGTCGGACAGAACACCTCTGATGTCATCACCCTCAGCACAGGCTCCCTTCAGGGCTGCGTCCTGAGCCCCCTGCTGTGCACCCTGATGACACACGACTGCGTCCTCAGGTTCACCACCAATCACATCGTGAAGTCAGCAGACGACACAACGGTGGTGGGGCTCATCAGAGACAACAACGACCTGGACTACAGAGAGGAGGTGGAGCGGCTGGTGCAGAGAAAACAGCCTGATCCTGAATGAGGAGAAGATGAAGGAGATCATCGTCGACTTCAGGAAAAAACAGCCTCACCACGCTCCACTGATCATCAACAGCTCAGCTGTGGAGGTGGTCAGCACCACCAAATTCCTGGGGGTCCACATCACAGAAGACCTCACCTGGACTATGAACACTACGGCACTGGTCAAGAGGGCACAGAAGCGCTTGTACTTCCTGCGGAGGATGAGGAGAGCCCACCTGCCCCCACCCATCATGAGGACGTTCTACAGGAGCACCATAGAGAGCATTCTGACAAGCTGTCTCTCTGTGTGGTGTGGAGGCTGCACCGCCTCCGATTGGAAGAACGTGAGGAGAGTGGTGAGGACAGCAGAGAGGATCATAGGGGCTCCTCTTCCCTCCATTCAGGACATTTCATCTCAGCGCTGCATGTCCCGTGCCCGTAACATCATCAATGACCCATCACACCCCCACCATGGACTGTTCTCCCTGCTGCCCTCTGGGAAGAGGTTTGCAGCATCCGCTGCAGGTCCACCAGGTTCTGCAACAGCTTTTTCCCTGCTGTCATCAGACTGTTGAACACTAGAACTGTTGAGCTCTAAACTGAACTCTGCATCACACATTCACAGAACTTTATGACACTACGGACCTCTATCTTGCACTATCTCGCACTACCAACTTTACTGAACTTGTATAAACCCTTTAAATAGAAGTTTAATACATGGTTTAGCATTCCTCTGCACACTCTTGAATACTGTTTTGCCTACTTGCACTATTGCATAATTATCACTGCTGCACTTTATACTTATTTTTAATATATATATATATATATATAGTATATGTATATATATATATTTTCATAGGATATGTTACTTCTATTCAACTGCAATATCACTACTTTGTTGTAAGACGTATGCAACGGAATTTCGTTTTGTATGCACCATGTGCTACAAGATGACAATAAAGTTTGTCTAAGTCTAAGTCTAAGTCATGTCAGGTCAGCTGTCTGGAGAGAGAGAGAAGTCAGGACCTGCGGGCGGAGCACCACCGTGCCACCGCCGCCATGACGGAACTCAAAAGCAAACTCCATGAGGAGAAGCAGAAAGAGTTAGCCATTACCAGGGAGACATTACTGCGGCAGCATGAAATGGAGCTGATGAGAGTGATCAAAATCAAAGATGGAGAGATCCAGCGACTGAATGCCTTGGTCCTCAGCCTGAGGGACGGCTCCATGGACAAGGTGATCCGCTCTATCCGTGTCTGACTATCCACACGCCACGTCGGGCTTCGATGCGGCCGCTACCGTATTGTGTAGCTTGTCCCCAGTAAGCGTCGCGGCGCTCCGTTGCGGTCTCAACGGCCCGGTGTGGCGCAATGTCTGCTCAGGTGAGGAGGGGGGGCGCTTTGCTGGCGGAGGTGGAGGAGACGCGGCGGTGTCGGGAGACCGAGCGGTGTCGCCTCCACCAGGAGCGCGGAAGAAGCCCTGTCAGCGGCCCAGCAGGCCTGGCAGTCCCGAGCGGCCGAGCTCCGATCGGTTCATCACCAGCATCGGGAGGAGCTGAGCCGAACCAAGAGAGACTGCGAGAGGGAGATCCGCCGACTGGTAGGACTGATCAGATGCGCGGTGCGTGGCTATGTTCCCAATTTCGTTGTATACCTGCAGTGCAATGACACCTAAGGCATTCTATTCTATTCTATTTCACAAGAAGAAAATGTCCGGTTGCTCGCTTCGCTTTTGTCACAGCAAAGGTGTTCTAGTCGATTCAAGAAAAAAATTGGCCGGTTGCTCTCTTTGTTTTTGTCACAATTCTGGCAAATGAGTTTGCCCGCCTGCCTGAGCGCTCCCCGTTTGTACATCCAGACGGATGAGATCAAGCTGAAAGACAGAGCGGTTAGTGTTTTGGATGAAGCCCTGGGGCCGGCCACGTCCACCGCCTTCAGCTGCAGACTCAGGCTGCCGAGCAGCAGATCGCTGCCCTGAGGGATTCCCAAAGGGCGGGCCTAAACTACCCTGGAAGTGGGGTCAACGCCGCTACTAGCAATCCTCTTCATTGCGTAAGCCACCTCATCACACACTTGCAGTACGCATGACTTAGTTCGTTGCTGGAGGAAGGTAGCACAAAAACAGTTTTGAACTTTGAACGAGTGCTTGTGTGTGTGTGTTGCGGGGCGTTTTCAGTCTCAGGAGGATCGGGACACGCGACGGTTTCATCTGAAAATCGCTGAGCTCAGCGCAGTCATCAGGAAACTGGAGGATCGAAACGCCCTGCTTTCTGAAGAGCGCAATGAACTGGTAATTTATTGACGGCACGCTTGAAGGTTTGCGCTACGTTTGATGCGCGCCATCCAGCGAGGCACCCATTGCGCTTGCTTATTAGTTGAGCGGCGCGGCGAGTCGGTTGCCTGGTAGATGTCTTTTATTGGGAGCCAAAGCCACGATTCCGTTCAAACCGATGCAAAAGGAATGGATACGTTCTGGCCCGCGTGTTGTGCGTCTTTCACATCCCGCACTTCATGCTTGCAGCTAAAGCGACTGAGAGAAACAGAAAGCCAGTTTCTGCCACTCCTGTACAAAAACAAACGCCTGAGCAGGAAGAATGAAGAACTCTCGCTGGTGCTGTGTCGCCTTGAAAACAAAGTGCGCTTTGTCACCCAGGAGAACGAGGAGATGGCAAGCTTGGTAAGTCGACGCGGACAACGGCGGCGTGCCAACAGAGTCCACTGCATTTGTGTTCCACAGAGAAGGCCTAGTTCGCTCAATGACCTGGACCGCGGTTGCGGCCAGCAGGACGGTGAAATGGAGTTCCTTCAAGTTGTGGAGCAGCGGCACATCATCGACGACTTGTCCAAGGTCTTCAGGCAGGCGACTCGGTGCACGTACGGCAGCGCCGCGCTCGCTCGCTGTCGCCAGGAAACCTTTTCCGTCCAAAGCTTGGCCGGCGGCCGCCATCCAAAAAATTGGCCCCTTAAATTCCGACCTTTCAAGCAGGAGCATTGTGCGCACGCGTTTGAACACGCTTTAGACTTGTTTTGCCGTTTTCAGCAGCTCAAAGCTCCCGTTTTGTCAGCGCCTTTGCCACTCGCTGTGCGCTGAAAACGACGGACTTGCCCGGCTGCTCAGCCCGTCAACCATGAGCCGCGAGCGCGACGTCATTGTCCGTAGGCAGCTAGTGACAAAATGCACCCTGTTAGAGTTGCGCTCGCTCCAACTTATTTTGCAAGAACCACACGGGAGACAAGTAAGTTCTTTTGGACACCTGCAGGTGGAGAGTCCATCCGTTGTACGAATGAAGTCTGACTCTCGGCTCCTGCACGAGCATTTTAATTAAGAGAAACAGGGTGGGTGTAAGAGTGGATTGAATAGAGGAAGCCCTTGACCTCTAGTCAAAACATAGCAAGGGGTGTTTTACAACTTTGTGTAGGAAGGGATAAGCGATAGGGATAAATAAGGGATAAATAATATTATTTATTACAGGTCGCAGTCAAAGTCAAAGCAACACAATAATACGATAAAGATAATCTGGAAAACCCTGACACACCCTGTAGTTGTCACTTTTGGAAAAGACTCGAACTTTGATCGACACTTCCGGGCTGTTCTGACAGATCGTCGCTCTTCGGACGCAAAGTATGGCAGCGGACCAAGAGGTATGTACGGCTTCGTGCACCAACTGCACCCTTCTCTTAGAGAGGTTGTCTCTGCTAGAGGGACGTGTCCGCCAGTTAGAGCAGAATAGTGCGATAACAGTAGTTGCGGCGGACACAGACGCGGGCTGTAGTCAGCCCGCTAGCCCGGTTAGCATTAGCCCCAAGCGGCTTGCTGATCGCGATGAGCCAGGTAAGACGCATAGCCGTCCAAAGTCATCTCGGTCTACTGGCCCTCGCACTTTGGTCATAGGCGACTCCATTACCCGAAACATTACGCTTAAAAATCCAGCCACGGTAATGTGTATTCCTGGGGGCAGAGCACCCGACATAGAAGCTAATCTTAGGGAGCTGACTCGCAATAGGCCTAGTCAACAGCGTAGTTCCAACAACACTAGCTACTCGGACATAGTGATACATGTCGGCTCCAATGATGTTAGGATGAGACAATCAGAGATCACAAAGAAAAACATAGCGAGGACTTGTGATCTTGCCAGAAAGATGAGTCGGCATCGAGTATTTGTCTCTGGCCCCCTGCCTGGGAGAGGCACTGATGAGAGGTTTAGTAGATTAGTCTCCCTTAATCGATGGATGGCTGGGTTCTGTAAAAAGCAGGGACTGTATTTTATAGATAACTGGTCATCTTTCTGGGGCCGCCCCGACCTGCTGAGGAAGGACGGCCTTCACCCTAACCGTGAAGGCGCCTTCACTCTTTCTAGGAATATAGATTACTGTTTGAGCCTCTCATGACAGGTCACTCTAGAGCAGGCCAGGGCACAGGTGATTAGACCACCTGTGAGGATGGGTTTGGAGTCTGATAAGTTAAAGTTAACTAGCGCTAGGCTAGACTTTCAGCATACACATAGCTCCTCGTGTAGACTAGAGCGCGACAGTTTAAATAGTGCTGCAATACACACAAACACACTTTCTACTGGGGTAGTAGACAAATCCAATCACTCCGTCCCGACCGGTCTTGCTGATGAAACGGTGCCTGCTTTAGATAACTTCACATGTGTAACAAATATTCATCATCAAATTCCCACGGTCGTTTCATCCCACCGCCCTAATAAACTTTTGAGAGGTGATATTAGGCCTAGAGAACACAATTTTACTCGCATCCCGTTTAAAAATCTTTCGATAGATACGCACCCTGATCAACCGATTACACTTAAATTCGGTTTTATGAATATTAGATCACTTCATACGAAAGCAGTTCTCGTTAATGACCTTATCACGGAACATAATCTAAACGTTTTTGGTCTTTGCGAGACCTGGTTAAAACCTAATGAATTGCTGCCACTTAACGAGGCCTCGCCTCCAAATTTTGTGAGCTCGCATGTGGCACGTCCTCGAAAAAAGGGTGGGGGTGTCGCCCTCATCTCAAATTCTGAGCTTAGATTTAGGCCTCGCTCAATTCACGTATTTAAAACATTTGAAGTTCTCATTGTGCGATCCACTGCGTTACCGTCATTCTATCTTGTTGTTATTTACCGCCCACCCGGGGCTTACTCTGGCTTCCTGGATGAATTTTCAGAATTTGTGGCTGATCTAGTGACAAATGCAGATAATATAGTTATCATGGGTGATTTCAACATCCACATGAATTCACCGTCAGAACCACTGACTTCGGCATTTCAAACTTTAATCGATACGTGTGGTTTTACGCAAGCTGTACAAGCAGCAACGCATAAGAATGGAAATACCTTAGATCTGGTATTATCCCGGGGACTAGCAACCTCAAATATAGCAGTACTGCCATACACTACTGTTCTGTCTGATCATTTCTTAATAAAATTTGAAATTTTAGTTCCTTGTCAAAGACAAGAGAGCAATCGGCATTATAGCAGTCGTAATCTTAACTCCATGACTGCAACTGCGCTGTCTGAGTTACTGTCGCCGGCAACCGCCATGTTTCCCGCATACAGCGGCTCTATCGATAATCTTACAAATGAATTCAATGCGACATTATTAAAAGCCATCGACTCTGTGGCACCGCTACGTCTGAAAACTCGCCGTAGATGGCCAACTCCGTGGTTCACAGATGAAACACGTACGTTTAAACAATTATGTAGAAAGCATGAGCGCAGATGGCGTTTAACCAAACTTGAGGTTTTCCATCAGGCATGGAAGGACAGCCTCCTGAAATATAAAGATGCGCTAATTTTAGCAAAAACTCGTTATTTTTCGCAAGTCATTAATCTTAATAAAAACAATCCTAAATACCTATTTGATACAGTGGCAAAGCTAACTCTGCGCCAGCCGACCCCTGATAGCTCCTTCCACTCAGCTGACGAGTTTATGAAATTTTTTGCTCAAAAGATTGAGTCCATTAGGGACGAGATCAAGAATACCATGCCAATCGCTCCGCCGGTTACTAGCGCTGGGGATCATGCAATAACCCTCTCAAATTTTGAAAGCGTGTCCCTTGAAATGCTTACAAAATTGGTTAGTACGGCTAAACAAACAACATGTTTACTCGACCCGCTTCCAGCCAAACTACTTAAAGAATTATTTCCAATTTTAGGACCGTCCGTCTTAAATATAATCAATCTGTCTGTTTCCTCTGGGATAGTGCCAATAGCCTTTAAAACCGCTATTATTAAACCACTACTTAAGCGAGCAAATCTTGACCCGGACTGTCTCAGTAATTATAGGCCAGTTTCAAACCTCCCATTCATAGCAAAACTTCTCGAAAAAGTAGTAGCGCAGCAGCTTATTGATTACATGGTCGCTAATAATCGATATGACTCCTTTCAGTCTGGTTTTAGAGCTAATCATTCTACAGAGACAGCACTTGCTAAAGTGACTAATGATCTCCTCATAGCTATGGATTCAAATACGTCGTCTGTATTGTTACTACTCGATCTTAGTGCTGCCTTTGACACTGTAGACTTTGATATTTTATTAGGGCGTCTTAAAAGTTGTGTTGGTATCTCAGGGTCAGCACTCAGCTGGTTCAATTCCTATCTATCAGACAGGACGCACCGAGTGGTCCATGGTAATACGTCCTCTGAGCTTTATAATGTTACGTGTGGTGTTCCACAGGGATCGGTACTCGGACCGATTTTATTTAATATTTATATGATTCCGCTTGGGGACATAATACGTAAATATAATATTAGCTTTCAATGCTACGCGGATGACACCCAATTATATATGCCGTTATCGATGACAGATCCACGGGACTGTTGTAATCTCGAGGCGTGCCTTGCGGAGATCAAGCAATGGATGTCTCTCAACTTCCTTCGTCTTAACCCAGATAAAACTGAGATGTTGATAATTGGTCCTACTCGTTATCAACACTTATTTAAGGAAACCACTATAACTATAGATAACCGGACTATCACTCAGAGTGATACGGTAACTAATCTCGGGGTAATATTTGACCAAACGCTCTCCTTTCAAAAACACATTAAGAATATAACCAGGATTGCGTTTTTTCACCTTCGTAATATTGCTAAGATTCGTCCTATCCTCTCGACCGGGGATGCGGAAACCATTATACATGCGTTCGTTACGTCGCGCCTGGACTACTGTAATGTATTATTCTCTGGTCTTCCTAAGTCCAGTATCAAAAGTCTACAGTTAGTGCAAAATGCCGCTGCGAGGATGCTCTCACGGTCAAGAAAATTTGATCACATTACCCCAATATTAGCCAAATTACATTGGCTCCCGGTCCATTTAAGATGTGACTTCAAGGTTCTTCTACTAACCTATAAATCACTGCATGGCTTAGCGCCTTCATATCTCGTCGACCTAGTCGTTCCTTATGTTCCGTCTCGTAACCTTCGTTCGCAAAACGCTAGTCTTTTAGTTATACCTAGGGCCAAGAAAATGTCTGCAGGGTCTAGAGCATTCTCTATTCGGGCTCCAGAGCTTTGGAATGCCCTACCAATGGATATTAGAACTACTACCTCAGTAGAAACATTTAAGACACGTTTAAAGACACATTTCTATGAGATGGCCTTTAACTAACTTGTGATGGCCGATTTGGCCGGAGTTTGTTTTGTTCTCTCTGCCCACCCCCTCCCCGGCTGGGGAGGGGGTTAGGTGGCTCAAAAGCTGATCGCGGCTAGCTGGATTCTCGGGGACCAATTCAAGATGAAGGAACTGCAGCTCAACCCCCTTGAAGACACGGCCAGGACAACCGAGGGCACCTCCGACATCCATTTTTTCATTGATTTTCATATTATGTATTACTTTTGCACTCTCTGCATCCATTATAACCTGGTGATCCTGAAAGGGGGATCCTTCCATCTGTGGTCCCTTCTCAAGGTTTCTCATTTTCCCCTGGCAGGGGTTTTTTGAGTTTTTCCTTGCCCTTTTGGGAGCTTATGATCAGGGGATGCTTTGAGAATAATTGTCAATTTTTGGCTATGTGAAGCCCTTTGAGACTGTTTGTGATTTAGGGCTATACAAATAAACTTGACTTGACTTGACTTGAAGACGAGCGTCCCTCCAATCATCGCCGGTGACGTGTTTTTCAGGCTCTGGAGACAGGAGCTCATGTCAGAAATGTCATTGTGAGTCGCGTTTGTTTCTGCGCCGGAGCCGTTCGTTCCCTTTGCATCCAAAGAATCTCAAAGGCGGATTATTTGTGTCGACAGGAGAGAGATTTGCTGCTACGATACCGACGTCGAGAATCTCTGAGGAGGAACAAAGCGTGAGGTCCTGCAAGGTGAGTCTGTTTGTTTGCGGCTGCTTGGTGTTGCGCAAGATGAAATGGCCTTTTTCTCGCTATCGTTCCTCTCGTCGATTCATCGTGAGGTGTCGCTTCAGTTTGTTCAGAGAGATGTTTGCTTCCGCGCCCGCAGGTCATCGAAACATTTTACGGCTACGACGAAGACGTGTTGGTGGACTCGGACGGATCGTCCTTGTCTTTTCACACCGACAGAACCCCCGACACGGAACCCGAAGAGGTAGCCCGCCATTTCTGCCAGCGTATTGGCACCAAACATTCCTCTTCAGCCTGGAATCGGACTCGTCTTTGCGTCGCGGGTGCTTTGTCGCCGGTCTGACTGATTCTGGTACTAGTGCTGTGTTGCATTGGTGTGTGCATGAAGAGGCGGGGCTTCGCTACCGCCAGCTGACGCAAGAATATCAAGCGCTGCAACGAGCCTACGCTCTGCTAGCCCAGACCAGCGAAGGGGACTACGACGCCGAGAAGGAGATCAAGGTGGCGCCCCTTCCCGCAACCCCCGGCCGGGTCGCAGCCTCCCCGTTCTCACCCAGCCTCGGGTGCTCTCTGGTCTGAAAGGAGGAGGAGGAGCCTCCCTCCTCCTTTCAGACCAGAGAAAAGCTGATGGTAGAAATGGGTCACTATCAAAGCAGAGTAGCAGATCTGGAGTCAGCGCTGAAGCAACAAGGACAGGTAAGCTCATCAATGAGCACACCTTTTTCTCAGACAAAATAGCTACATTCTTCAGTCACTCATCCGTCTGGCATTACTGGACCAACCCCCCCCCCGAACGTGGCTGGGAAAATGCGGAGAAAAGCAAATGTCATTTTCCAGTCAACCAAAGAATTTGTGGATGAAAATGACACAACATTCCAAAGCTGTCCACGCGTTTGTCTCTTCTAGAATGTCAAGTGGGTGGAGGAGAAGCAGCTGCTGCGTCAGAGCAATCAGCAGTTGGCCGAAAAGGTGACGGAAAGAAAGGCGCTGGGCGGAGTCGCTTGGCGTCACACCTGTCGGGAAGCCCCGCAGATGAGGTCTGACTGTCCTTTCAGGTCAGGCGGATGGAGGCGGATGGAGGCGGAAGAAGCGCGTCTGAAAGAGCACATCCAGGATATCCGAGACCAAAACGAACTGCTTGAGTTCCGCATCCTGGAGCTGGAGGTGGGAAGACTCGCACAAGCGTGTTGAGGCCAGAGATGTGACGGACGGACGGACGGACGGACGGACGGATGCATGCCTCTGCCTTTCAGGAGAGGGAGTGGCGCTCCCCCGTCTTGAAGTTTCTGCAAGTCCGTTTCCCAGACGGCCTCAGCCCTTTGCAGATCTACTGCGAGGCCGAGGGCGTGAGCGTAGGTAAGGCGTCCCTCGCAACCCTAACCTTAACCCGAGGTCCCAGAATACCTTACATTGCTCCTTGCGCCTTTCCCCCGGACATCGTCATCAGTGATCTGATGAAGAAGCTGGACATCCTGGGCTATAACGCCGTAAGTGTATGTCGAACTCCTTATGTTCGCACTCCACGAGACTCGGCGGCTCAAATGTGACTTTTGGAAGGCTTTGCGCTGAAAGAAGCTTGTTGACGCTGTGCCTTTGGGCTCTTGCAGAATCTCACCAACGAGGAGCAGGTGGTCGTGATTCACGCCAGGACCCTTCTCACCCTAGCCGAGAAGGTAACGCGCACGTCCACGCACGCTCTCGCATTCTGCTTATGTGACAGCAGCCTTTCCTCAGTGGTTAGAATACATCAAAGTGACCAAGTCAGCACTTCAACAGAAGATGTTGGACATTGAAAGTGAGAAGGTAGACAGACACGCGACATCAGCCAAGGGGAACTCCGGCAATGTGCCCCAACAATTCTGACCTTGAGCTGTGCTAGGATATGTTCTGCAAGCAGAAGGGCTACCTGGATGAAGAGTTGGACTTCAGGAAGTGTTCCATGGACCAGGCTCATAAGGTAAGCCGCCCTCAAATCTCCCGCCGGACCACTGATGGACGAGGATTGCGGCCCAAAGGATCCTGGAGCTGGAGGCCATGTTGTACGAGGCGCTACCGCAGCGGGACTGCCCCGCCACGGACGGCGAAAAAGCCAGCCACGCTGGCGTGAATGACGTGCTGACGGCGGATCAGAGAGAAGAGCTTAGGAGCGCCGTGGACCAATGGAAGCGAGCCCTGATGTGCGAGTTGAGGGAGCGCGACGCTTGCATCCTCCAAGAGAGAATGGATCTGCTGCACAGCGCGCAACAGGTAAGGGCCCAAAGCCAGCCCGGCACTTACTTGCACGCTTACTGGCTTTTGAATGCCACTTTCCATTTGTCCGTCCTAGAGGAACAAAGAGCTGAAAGAATTCATCGAAGCTCAGAAGAGACAAATCAAACAATTGGAGGAGAAGTTTCTGTTTCTCTTTCTATTCTTCTCCTTGGCCTTCATTCTGTGGCCCTAACACCAGCTGGTGAGTGAGCTCCAGCGGCACCGCACTCGACACCTCCGATACACTGCCAGCCGGTCTCAGACGTTGGCAGACGCTCCGATGCCAACGTATACCCCCCGCCACGGTGACAGAGGCACCGCGTCACACCGGCGCTCATCCAATCAGAAGGCAGGAAAAGCAAATTCACATGCAGGGCACTTTTGAACCAGAAGAGAGCGCCACAAAAAACGGTTGTTGCCCCAAACGTGCACTAAAAAGGGTCAGAATAACAAGAGTCCCACTGGCCAGCCGGGGCCACCCGTCCAGCTGTTTCTTCAGGGGGGAAAAAAATTGGAGTCACCGGTGAGTACATTTTGCATTTTGCATGCTTTTCTGCTTCTGTCTTCAAGTGTGTGGCATCCTGCGATCAAAGATTCAGCCAACCCCAAAGCGGTTGACCTCAACGTCCCACCACCATGCCTACCAGAGCAGGTGACGTGATGCTTTGGACATCCTTCCGTCTCAGATGCCCAAAAGTACTCTTTGCCACATCTGCGGCAATACGGTGTCTTTTCAAAGGTGCAAATAAATCCAGCGTGGGCGGAACACGCACGTCTTCGGTTTTTCCCGCTTTGTTTGTGTGACAGCTGTTGTGAAAATTTTATACAAATAAAGTTGTATAGTACAGGTTTGGCCAAGCCGCAACTCCCGAACCGCATGCGGCTCTTTTATGTTCATATCAACATTTGTGTGTGTGTGTGTGTGTGGGGGGGGGGGGGGGGGGGTTGTGCGTGTTGGCTTCACTTGAGTTCAATTTGGTATTTTGGTCAAAAGCGCATGTGGTGAAATTCCACAAAGTAGGATGGGCAAACACATTTCTTTAAACTATGAGTGTCAATTGGGCTCTCGAAATGGCAGGGAAAAGATGCACAGCAAAACGAAAATACGTAGATGAACACAGGACGTTTTAATCAGAGTGGGAAAGTTTCTATTTTTTGTTGAACGTGATGGCAAACCATTCTGCCTGATATGTCAGACCTCAGCGCATTTCAAAGATTCAAATCTTCAGCGCCATGCACTTCAGCTCACTCCATGCTAACATTGATCAGGCGTCGAACCCGCATCATCATGCTTAAGAGGTGGCCATGCTAACCAGTGCGCCATTATGTCAACGCATAATAACTAAGTCTACTGGTCAAAACAGCGGTTACTATATGACGTCGCTACGTCGTGGTCACGTGACGCAGACAAGACGTCAATGGACGTGGGCAGAGTTAACTTGTTTAAAAGGGAGTAGGCAGAAGAAATATTTAATTTATTTAAATCTATTTTGAGTGCACACCATTATGCCAATGCATAACAACTGTAAATCTACTAAATAAAACAGCGGTTGCTATATGACATGTGCCACGTCGTGGTCACGTGACATACGTGACGTCGATGGGCGTAACTTTCGCCGGAATTCAAATCCGCGGGGAGAGTTAACTTGTTTAAAAGAGAGTGGGCAGAAGAATTATTTAATTTAGTTAAATCTATTTGGTGTGTGCGCCATTATGTCAATGCATAACAACTGTAAGTCTACTAAACAAAACAGCGGTTGCTATATGACGTCTGCCACGTCGTGGTCACGTGACGCGGACGTGACGTCGACGCCTACTTTACATCCCACCGATCACAGGACCCCTCGGCTGCATAACCGTGCCCCCTTCCCAACCAATCGGATTTGCTATACGCGAAAACGACGCCAATGGAAAGAGCTTCCGCCCAAATTTAAATCCGTGGGCGTGGCTCGCAGCAGGAAGTAGGAAAATGGCGGCGATGTTGACAAAGACACAGCGGATGGTAACATACGACTAACAAGAGAAATATTTTTATTTTCTGCTTGCAACTGGACCGTCCAGAGCGTACACGGTAAGTACAACTCATCGTTTTTAAAAAGAAGTACTTTTGTTGCCCTGAAAAGCGAGTGAGCGTGGCGTTTGTGGGGGACGTCGAATTTCGACGATTCTTTCTGGTCAACGGTTGTAAATGATTGTGTTGATTAAAAAAGAAAACTTGATGTAACTCTACTTTTAACTGCCGTTTCAGATAGATTTGGAATTGCATCACATCCAATTTTGCCTAGAGCGTACACGGTAAGTAACACTCGTTGTGTTTAAGGAGATTTACGTTTGTAATAGCAGAAGTGTAGCCGCGTTGCGTTGTACGTGTGAATGTTGGTCCGGGCGAAATGTTAATGTTTAATTTCATTCCTTTAGGTTCCACGGTGTTTGTTGGCTGCAAGTTTTCCACTGCAAGAAGAGGCTCATATCATTGACCAGGAGCGAGCTACAATGGTGAGTAGCCATAACATTTATGTTAAACACTTCCTATTTCATGTCTAACAGTACTTGATTTAACAAATAACCATAAATAAATACAGTGTGGGCACTGAAGTTAACATATGTGATTATACTGCCTAATCTGTCACCGAGTAGATTGTTGCAAAGTAATATAAGATCCAAAGTTGTAATTCAGAATAGTTTTCAAAAGAAGGCCATTAGAATTATATACAAGTCTGATTACCCTGAACAAGCTATTAATTAAATCACAAATTCTTCAATTCAAAGATTTGGTAGATTATCAGACAAATAATGTCTAACAGTAATTGATTTAACACATCACGATAAGTAGATTGAGTGTGGGCACTCTCAAGTTAACATATGTGATTATACTGCCTAATCTGTTACAGAGTATGTTGTTGCCAAGTAATGTAGAATAGATCCAAAGTAGTAATCCAGAATAGTTTTGAAGAGGCCATTAGAATGATAAACAAATCTGATTACCTTGAACATAATAACAAGCTAAGTGTTTAATATGTCCTATGAAGTCAAAATTGGGCACCATCATGTGGTGAAATTTGGAATTGCATCACATCCAATTTTGCCTGGGAACAAACAGATTACATAAATCTTAGTTTTGAATAAGCCACTCCTTCTCAAACAAGTAAACTCTGCCCATTTTGCGCAGTAGATGTTCTGTTAATATCTAGTATTTATACAAAGTCATAATTTAAATTGCTTTCAACCTTCATTCATCGGTTCAACCAACATTACTCGCTCTTATTACCAACTTGTATTGATTTAACTAAGCGTTTAATACTTCCTATCAGGTCTCAAATCGAGATTTGGCAAAATACAATTTCAGCAAATCCAATTTTGCCAGGGAACAAAAATAGATTAAATAAACTAAATAAGTCCTCTTCCCATTAAATAAATCAGAAAAGTCTGTCTTGTAACCAGTCCTCTTCAAACAAGTAAAGTCTGCCCATTTTGTGCCGTAGATTTTGTGTCTATGCCTAGTATTTAAACAAAATCATAATTTAAACGACTTCTTTCCTTTTTGCCTGGGAAGAAAAGTAGATTAAATAAATTTAATAAGTCTTACTACTTCCCATTAAATAAATTAAATACGTCTTACTTGTTCCCACTCCTTTTCAAAACAGTAGTTTAAAACGAGGGCCCTTCACTCAATCTTTAACCTCAACCCCGCACGTTGTGTTGTATCTGTGAATGTTGGTTGTGGCCAAATGATAGTTTTCTTTCATTCGTTTAGGTTCCAAGAAAACTTGATGTAACTCTACTTTTAACTGCCGTTTCAGATAAGCGGGTATTACGTCGCAGTCATGTGCCGCGGATATGACGTAATTGCCCGAACCTCCGATTCAAATCTGTTGGCGCGATGGCCGTGAGCCACTGAGCAGCGACGATTATCAACAGAAATATCTTTATTTTCTGCTTGCAACTGGACCGTCTAGAGCGTACACGGTAAGTAACACTCATTGTGTTTAAGGAGATTTACGTTTGTAATAGCAGAAGTGTAGCCGCGTTGCGTTGTACGTGTGAAAATTGGTCGAGGCGAAATGTTAATGTTTAATTTCATTCCTTTAGGTTCCACGGTGTTTGTTGGCTGTATGTTTTCCACTGCAAGAAGAGGCTCGTATCATTGACCAGCAGGAGCTACAATGGTGAGTACCCCTTTCGTCTTCCATTTATGTTAAACACTTCCTATTTCATGTCTAACAGTACTCGATTTAACAAATAACCATAAATAAATACAGTGTGGGCAGTCACGTTAACATATGTGATTATCCTGCCTAATATGTTTATCACAAATATGTCACTAATCACTAATATGTTTATTTGTTTATCACAACACCTTTGGACCTTCAGCAATCGATTATTTCCCTTCATCTACATAGAGACAGAACGATGGTGTCTTAAACATCTCATTCATTTCACCAAATAACTTCACGCAGGTGGATAACGGCCGTCTCGGTCACGCTATGTTGCGTGATGCAGTTTTGAAGAACCAAATGCATTTATTCAATGAATAAGTCAAGCTAGTTCTATGTTTATGATGTTGTAAGTTACGGTACCGATTGAAGTTGAGTTCGAAGCCAGTGGAAAACAGCGCTGCGTTTGTGCTCTCCAGGCACAAATGTTGTGATCTCTGACTGACGACCGGGCGAGACTCGAGTAAGAGATGTCCAAACGAGCTCCGGCAGGGCGGGCCAAGGCGGAGCGAACGGACGCCCTTCAGGCCGCCAATGACGAGCTGAGAACCAAACTGATGGACGTCCAGTTAGAACTTCAGCAGGAGAAGAACAAGGTGAAAACCTCAACAGACAGACACTGCCTGCCTCCCTGCCTGCCTCCCTGCCTGCCTCCCTGTCTGCCTCCCTCCCTCCCAGTTTTCCCGATGTAGATTAGACATGCGTGTGCCATGACTGTGTCAGCCTACATCAACAAATGCACCGAGGACGTCAGCACCACTAAGAATATCATCACCCGGGGCAACCAACGACCCTGGATGACTGAGGAGGTACGTCAAACGCTACGAGCGCGGAACTCTGCCTTCAAGTCTGGCGACAAGGAGACACTGAGGACAGCGAGAGCCAACTTGAACCGTGCCATCAGGATAGCGAAGCGAGACCGCAGTCGAAAATTTCAGGATCGTTTCCACGACGTCAAAAACATCAGGAGTATGTGGCAAGGCATACGGGCGATTACAGACTACAACTCTGGGTGGGTGTAGTTGATGCTGACTTTCTAAATGGTCTAAATAACTTCTTTGGGAGGTTCGAGGCACTAAACGGCACTCCAGCAGTTAAAACTGTCCCCCATCAGGAAGAGGAGGTACTCTGCCTTGACTCCGCCGATGTGTTGAAAACCCTGAGGAGAGTCAACCCCTGTAAGGCCCCTGGCCCCGACAACATTCCTGGGCGTGTGTTCAGGGAATGTGCAAGTCATCTGGCTGGGGTCATCACAGACATTTTTAACACCTCGCTGGGCCAAGCCACAGTGCCGGCGTGCTTTAAGACTGCCTCCATCATTCCGGTGCCGAAGAAACCTCAAATCACCTCATTTAATGATTACCGGCCTGTTGCACTGACTCCGGTTATGATGAAGTGCTTCGAAAGGCTGCTTAAAGGTCACATCGTTTCCAGACTCCCCCTATTATTTGACCCGTTCCAGTTTGCCGACCGGCAAAACCGCTCCACTCAGGACGCCATCTCCTCCGTTCTTCACCTGAGCCTGGCTCACCTGGAGGAGAAGAACACCCATGTGCGGAGGCTGTTCCTGGACTTCAGCTCAGCGTTTAACACCATCATCCCACAGCATCTGGTAGGAAA
The DNA here is from genome assembly GCF_059516105.1 of Syngnathus floridae. Lineage (NCBI taxonomy): Eukaryota > Metazoa > Chordata > Actinopteri > Syngnathiformes > Syngnathidae > Syngnathus > Syngnathus floridae. The sequence continues at coordinate 22,750 of NW_028284164.1, read as the reverse complement.
ATTGGAACACCTGGGCTTCAACACCCCCCTTCGCAACTGGCTGCTAGACTTCCTCACCAACAGACCTCAGTCAGTCCGGGTCGGACAGAACACCTCTGATGTCATCACCCTCAGCACAGGCTCCCTTCAGGGCTGCGTCCTGAGCCCCCTGCTGTGCACCCTGATGACACACGACTGCGTCCTCAGGTTCACCACCAATCACATCGTGAAGTCAGCAGACGACACAACGGTGGTGGGGCTCATCAGAGACAACAACGACCTGGACTACAGAGAGGAGGTGGAGCGGCTGGTGCAGAGAAAACAGCCTGATCCTGAATGAGGAGAAGATGAAGGAGATCATCGTCGACTTCAGGAAAAAACAGCCTCACCACGCTCCACTGATCATCAACAGCTCAGCTGTGGAGGTGGTCAGCACCACCAAATTCCTGGGGGTCCACATCACAGAAGACCTCACCTGGACTATGAACACTACGGCACTGGTCAAGAGGGCACAGAAGCGCTTGTACTTCCTGCGGAGGATGAGGAGAGCCCACCTGCCCCCACCCATCATGAGGACGTTCTACAGGAGCACCATAGAGAGCATTCTGACAAGCTGTCTCTCTGTGTGGTGTGGAGGCTGCACCGCCTCCGATTGGAAGAACGTGAGGAGAGTGGTGAGGACAGCAGAGAGGATCATAGGGGCTCCTCTTCCCTCCATTCAGGACATTTCATCTCAGCGCTGCATGTCCCGTGCCCGTAACATCATCAATGACCCATCACACCCCCACCATGGACTGTTCTCCCTGCTGCCCTCTGGGAAGAGGTTTGCAGCATCCGCTGCAGGTCCACCAGGTTCTGCAACAGCTTTTTCCCTGCTGTCATCAGACTGTTGAACACTAGAACTGTTGAGCTCTAAACTGAACTCTGCATCACACATTCACAGAACTTTATGACACTACGGACCTCTATCTTGCACTATCTCGCACTACCAACTTTACTGAACTTGTATAAACCCTTTAAATAGAAGTTTAATACATGGTTTAGCATTCCTCTGCACACTCTTGAATACTGTTTTGCCTACTTGCACTATTGCATAATTATCACTGCTGCACTTTATACTTATTTTTAATATATATATATATATAGTATATGTATATATATATATTTTCATAGGATATGTTACTTCTATTCAACTGCAATATCACTACTTTGTTGTAAGACGTATGCAACGGAATTTCGTTTTGTATGCACCATGTGCAGACAAGATGACAATAAAGTTTGTCTAAGTCTAAGTCTAAGTCATGTCAGGTCAGCTGTCTGGAGAGAGAGAGAAGTCAGGACCTGCGGGCGGAGCACCACCGTGCCACCGCCGCCATGACGGAACTCAAAAGCAAACTCCATGAGGAGAAGCAGAAAGAGTTAGCCATTACCAGGGAGACATTACTGCGGCAGCATGAAATGGAGCTGATGAGAGTGATCAAAATCAAAGATGGAGAGATCCAGCGACTGAATGCCTTGGTCCTCAGCCTGAGGGACGGCTCCATGGACAAGGTGATCCGCTCTATCCGTGTCTGACTATCCGCACGCCACGTCGGGCTTCGATGCGGCCGCTACCGTATTGTGTAGCTTGTCCCCAGTAAGCGTCGCGGCGCTCCGTTGCGGTCTCAACGGCCCGGTGTGGCGCAATGTCTGCTCAGGTGAGGAGGGGGGGCGCTTTGCTGGCGGAGGTGGAGGAGACGCGGCGGTGTCGGGAGACCGAGCGGTGTCGCCTCCACCAGGAGCGCGGAAGAAGCCCTGTCAGCGGCCCAGCAGGCCTGGCAGTCCCGAGCGGCCGAGCTCCGATCGGTTCATCACCAGCATCGGGAGGAGCTGAGCCGAACCAAGAGAGACTGCGAGAGGGAGATCCGCCGACTGGTAGGACTGATCAGATGCGCGGTGCGTGGCTATGTTCCCAATTTCGTTGTATACCTGCAGTGCAATGACACCTAAGGCATTCTATTCTATTCTATTTCACAAGAAGAAAATGTCCGGTTGCTCGCTTCGCTTTTGTCACAGCAAAGGTGTTCTAGTCGATTCAAGAAAAAAATTGGCCGGTTGCTCTCTTTGTTTTTGTCACAATTCTGGCAAATGAGTTTGCCCGCCTGCCTGAGCGCTCCCCGTTTGTACATCCAGACGGATGAGATCAAGCTGAAAGACAGAGCGGTTAGTGTTTTGGATGAAGCCCTGGGGCCGGCCACGTCCACCGCCTTCAGCTGCAGACTCAGGCTGCCGAGCAGCAGATCGCTGCCCTGAGGGATTCCCAAAGGGCGGGCCTAAACTACCCTGGAAGTGGGGTCAACGCCGCTACTAGCAATCCTCTTCATTGCGTAAGCCACCTCATCACACACTTGCAGTACGCATGACTTAGTTCGTTGCTGGAGGAAGGTAGCACAAAAACAGTTTTGAACTTTGAACGAGTGCTTGTGTGTGTGTGTTGCGGGGCGTTTTCAGTCTCAGGAGGATCGGGACACGCGACGGTTTCATCTGAAAATCGCTGAGCTCAGCGCAGTCATCAGGAAACTGGAGGATCGAAACGCCCTGCTTTCTGAAGAGCGCAATGAACTGGTAATTTATTGACGGCACGCTTGAAGGTTTGCGCTACGTTTGATGCGCGCCATCCAGCGAGGCACCCATTGCGTTTGCTTATTAGTTGAGCGGCGCGGCGAGTCGGTTGCCTGGTAGATGTCTTTTATTGGGAGCCAAAGCCACGATTCCGTTCAAACCGATGCAAAAGGAATGGATACGTTCTGGCCCGCGTGTTGTGCGTCTTTCACATCCCGCACTTCATGCTTGCAGCTAAAGCGACTGAGAGAAACAGAAAGCCAGTTTCTGCCACTCCTGTACAAAAACAAACGCCTGAGCAGGAAGAATGAAGAACTCTCGCTGGTGCTGTGTCGCCTTGAAAACAAAGTGCGCTTTGTCACCCAGGAGAACGAGGAGATGGCAAGCTTGGTAAGTCGACGCGGACAACGGCGGCGTGCCAACAGAGTCCACTGCATTTGTGTTCCACAGAGAAGGCCTAGTTCGCTCAATGACCTGGACCGCGGTTGCGGCCAGCAGGACGGTGAAATGGAGTTCCTTCAAGTTGTGGAGCAGCGGCACATCATCGACGACTTGTCCAAGGTCTTCAGGCAGGCGACTCGGTGCACGTACGGCAGCGCCGCGCTCGCTCGCTGTCGCCAGGAAACCTTTTCCGTCCAAAGCTTGGCCGGCGGCCGCCATCCAAAAAATTGGCCCCTTAAATTCCGACCTTTCAAGCAGGAGCATTGTGCGCACGCGTTTGAACACGCTTTAGACTTGTTTTGCCGTTTTCAGCAGCTCAAAGCTCCCGTTTTGTCAGCGCCTTTGCCACTCGCTGTGCGCTGAAAACGACGGACTTGCCCGGCTGCTCAGCCCGTCAACCATGAGCCGCGAGCGCGACGTCATTGTCCGTAGGCAGCTAGTGACAAAATGCACCCTGTTAGAGTTGCGCTCGCTCCAACTTATTTTGCAAGAACCACACGGGAGACAAGTAAGTTCTTTTGGACACCTGCAGGTGGAGAGTCCATCCGTTGTACGAATGAAGTCTGACTCTCGGCTCCTGCACGAGCATTTTAATTAAGAGAAACAGGGTGGGTGTAAGAGTGGATTGAATAGAGGAAGCCCTTGACCTCTAGTCAAAACATAGCAAGGGGTGTTTTACAACTTTGTGTAGGAAGGGATAAGCGATAGGGATAAATAAGGGATAAATAATATTATTTATTACAGGTCGCAGTCAAAGTCAAAGCAACACAATGATACGATAAAGATAATCTGGAAAACCCTGACACACCCTGTAGTTGTCACTTTTGGAAAAGACTCGAACTTTGATCGACACTTCCGGGCTGTTCTGACAGATCGTCGCTCTTCGGACGCAAAGTATGGCAGCGGACCAAGAGGTATGTACGGCTTCGTGCACCAACTGCACCCTTCTCTTAGAGAGGTTGTCTCTGCTAGAGGGACGTGTCCGCCAGTTAGAGCAGAATAGTGCGATAACAGTAGTTGCGGCGGACACAGACGCGGGCTGTAGTCAGCCCGCTAGCCCGGTTAGCATTAGCCCCAAGCGGCTTGCTGATCGCGATGAGCCAGGTAAGACGCATAGCCGTCCAAAGTCATCTCGGTCTACTGGCCCTCGCACTTTGGTCATAGGCGACTCCATTACCCGAAACATTACGCTTAAAAATCCAGCCACGGTAATGTGTATTCCTGGGGGCAGAGCACCCGACATAGAAGCTAATCTTAGGGAGCTGACTCGCAATAGGCCTAGTCAACAGCGTAGTTCCAACAACACTAGCTACTCGGACATAGTGATACATGTCGGCTCCAATGATGTTAGGATGAGACAATCAGAGATCACAAAGAAAAACATAGCGAGGACTTGTGATCTTGCCAGAAAGATGAGTCGGCATCGAGTATTTGTCTCTGGCCCCCTGCCTGGGAGAGGCACTGATGAGAGGTTTAGTAGATTAGTCTCCCTTAATCGATGGATGGCTGGGTTCTGTAAAAAGCAGGGACTGTATTTTATAGATAACTGGTCATCTTTCTGGGGCCGCCCCGACCTGCTGAGGAAGGACGGCCTTCACCCTAACCGTGAAGGCGCCTTCACTCTTTCTAGGAATATAGATTACTGTTTGAGCCTCTCATGACAGGTCACTCTAGAGCAGGCCAGGGCACAGGTGATTAGACCACCTGTGAGGATGGGTTTGGAGTCTGATAAGTTAAAGTTAACTAGCGCTAGGCTAGACTTTCAGCATACACATAGCTCCTCGTGTAGACTAGAGCGCGACAGTTTAAATAGTGCTGCAATACACACAAACACACTTTCTACTGGGGTAGTAGACAAATCCAATCACTCCGTCCCGACCGGTCTTGCTGATGAAACGGTGCCTGCTTTAGATAACTTCACATGTGTAACAAATATTCATCATCAAATTCCCACGGTCGTTTCATCCCACCGCCCTAATAAACTTTTGAGAGGTGATATTAGGCCTAGAGAACACAATTTTACTCGCATCCCGTTTAAAAATCTTTCGATAGATACGCACCCTGATCAACCGATTACACTTAAATTCGGTTTTATGAATATTAGATCACTTCATACGAAAGCAGTTCTCGTTAATGACCTTATCACGGAACATAATCTAAACGTTTTTGGTCTTTGCGAGACCTGGTTAAAACCTAATGAATTGCTGCCACTTAACGAGGCCTCGCCTCCAAATTTTGTGAGCTCGCATGTGGCACGTCCTCGAAAAAAGGGTGGGGGTGTCGCCCTCATCTCAAATTCTGAGCTTAGATTTAGGCCTCGCTCAATTCACGTATTTAAAACATTTGAAGTTCTCATTGTGCGATCCACTGCGTTACCGTCATTCTATCTTGTTGTTATTTACCGCCCACCCGGGGCTTACTCTGGCTTCCTGGATGAATTTTCAGAATTTGTGGCTGATCTAGTGACAAATGCAGATAATATAGTTATCATGGGTGATTTCAACATCCACATGAATTCACCGTCAGAACCACTGACTTCGGCATTTCAAACTTTAATCGATACGTGTGGTTTTACGCAAGCTGTACAAGCAGCAACGCATAAGAATGGAAATACCTTAGATCTGGTATTATCCCGGGGACTAGCAACCTCAAATATAGCAGTACTGCCATACACTACTGTTCTGTCTGATCATTTCTTAATAAAATTTGAAATTTTAGTTCCTTGTCAAAGACAAGAGAGCAATCGGCATTATAGCAGTCGTAATCTTAACTCCATGACTGCAACTGCGCTGTCTGAGTTACTGTCGCCGGCAACCGCCATGTTTCCCGCATACAGCGGCTCTATCGATAATCTTACAAATGAATTCAATGCGACATTATTAAAAGCCATCGACTCTGTGGCACCGCTACGTCTGAAAACTCGCCGTAGATGGCCAACTCCGTGGTTCACAGATGAAACACGTACGTTTAAACAATTATGTAGAAAGCATGAGCGCAGATGGCGTTTAACCAAACTTGAGGTTTTCCATCAGGCATGGAAGGACAGCCTCCTGAAATATAAAGATGCGCTAATTTTAGCAAAAACTCGTTATTTTTCGCAAGTCATTAATCTTAATAAAAACAATCCTAAATACCTATTTGATACAGTGGCAAAGCTAACTCTGCGCCAGCCGACCCCTGATAGCTCCTTCCACTCAGCTGACGAGTTTATGAAATTTTTTGCTCAAAAGATTGAGTCCATTAGGGACGAGATCAAGAATACCATGCCAATCGCTCCGCCGGTTACTAGCGCTGGGGATCATGCAATAACCCTCTCAAATTTTGAAAGCGTGTCCCTTGAAATGCTTACAAAATTGGTTAGTACGGCTAAACAAACAACATGTTTACTCGACCCGCTTCCAGCCAAACTACTTAAAGAATTATTTCCAATTTTAGGACCGTCCGTCTTAAATATAATCAATCTGTCTGTTTCCTCTGGGATAGTGCCAATAGCCTTTAAAACCGCTATTATTAAACCACTACTTAAGCGAGCAAATCTTGACCCGGACTGTCTCAGTAATTATAGGCCAGTTTCAAACCTCCCATTCATAGCAAAACTTCTCGAAAAAGTAGTAGCGCAGCAGCTTATTGATTACATGGTCGCTAATAATCGATATGACTCCTTTCAGTCTGGTTTTAGAGCTAATCATTCTACAGAGACAGCACTTGCTAAAGTGACTAATGATCTCCTCATAGCTATGGATTCAAATACGTCGTCTGTATTGTTACTACTCGATCTTAGTGCTGCCTTTGACACTGTAGACTTTGATATTTTATTAGGGCGTCTTAAAAGTTGTGTTGGTATCTCAGGGTCAGCACTCAGCTGGTTCAATTCCTATCTATCAGACAGGACGCACCGAGTGGTCCATGGTAATACGTCCTCTGAGCTTTATAATGTTACGTGTGGTGTTCCACAGGGATCGGTACTCGGACCGATTTTATTTAATATTTATATGATTCCGCTTGGGGACATAATACGTAAATATAATATTAGCTTTCAATGCTACGCGGATGACACCCAATTATATATGCCGTTATCGATGACAGATCCACGGGACTGTTGTAATCTCGAGGCGTGCCTTGCGGAGATCAAGCAATGGATGTCTCTCAACTTCCTTCGTCTTAACCCAGATAAAACTGAGATGTTGATAATTGGTCCTACTCGTTATCAACACTTATTTAAGGAAACCACTATAACTATAGATAACCGGACTATCACTCAGAGTGATACGGTAACTAATCTCGGGGTAATATTTGACCAAACGCTCTCCTTTCAAAAACACATTAAGAATATAACCAGGATTGCGTTTTTTCACCTTCGTAATATTGCTAAGATTCGTCCTATCCTCTCGACCGGGGATGCGGAAACCATTATACATGCGTTCGTTACGTCGCGCCTGGACTACTGTAATGTATTATTCTCTGGTCTTCCTAAGTCCAGTATCAAAAGTCTACAGTTAGTGCAAAATGCCGCTGCGAGGATGCTCTCACGGTCAAGAAAATTTGATCACATTACCCCAATATTAGCCAAATTACATTGGCTCCCGGTCCATTTAAGATGTGACTTCAAGGTTCTTCTACTAACCTATAAATCACTGCATGGCTTAGCGCCTTCATATCTCGTCGACCTAGTCGTTCCTTATGTTCCGTCTCGTAACCTTCGTTCGCAAAACGCTAGTCTTTTAGTTATACCTAGGGCCAAGAAAATGTCTGCAGGGTCTAGAGCATTCTCTATTCGGGCTCCAGAGCTTTGGAATGCCCTACCAATGGATATTAGAACTACTACCTCAGTAGAAACATTTAAGACACGTTTAAAGACACATTTCTATGAGATGGCCTTTAACTAACTTGTGATGGCCGATTTGGCCGGAGTTTGTTTTGTTCTCTCTGCCCACCCCCTCCCCGGCTGGGGAGGGGGTTAGGTGGCTCAAAAGCTGATCGCGGCTAGCTGGATTCTCGGGGACCAATTCAAGATGAAGGAACTGCAGCTCAACCCCCTTGAAGACACGGCCAGGACAACCGAGGGCACCTCCGACATCCATTTTTTCATTGATTTTCATATTATGTATTACTTTTGCACTCTCTGCATCCATTATAACCTGGTGATCCTGAAAGGGGGATCCTTCCATCTGTGGTCCCTTCTCAAGGTTTCTCATTTTCCCCTGGCAGGGGTTTTTTGAGTTTTTCCTTGCCCTTTTGGGAGCTTATGATCAGGGGATGCTTTGAGAATAATTGTCAATTTTTGGCTATGTGAAGCCCTTTGAGACTGTTTGTGATTTAGGGCTATACAAATAAACTTGACTTGACTTGACTTGAAGACGAGCGTCCCTCCAATCATCGCCGGTGACGTGTTTTTCAGGCTCTGGAGACAGGAGCTCATGTCAGAAATGTCATTGTGAGTCGCGTTTGTTTCTGCGCCGGAGCCGTTCGTTCCCTTTGCATCCAAAGAATCTCAAAGGCGGATTATTTGTGTCGACAGGAGAGAGATTTGCTGCTACGATACCGACGTCGAGAATCTCTGAGGAGGAACAAAGCGTGAGGTCCTGCAAGGTGAGTCTGTTTGTTTGCGGCTGCTTGGTGTTGCGCAAGATGAAATGGCCTTTTTCTCGCTATCGTTCCTCTCGTCGATTCATCGTGAGGTGTCGCTTCAGTTTGTTCAGAGAGATGTTTGCTTCCGCGCCCGCAGGTCATCGAAACATTTTACGGCTACGACGAAGACGTGTTGGTGGACTCGGACGGATCGTCCTTGTCTTTTCACACCGACAGAACCCCCGACACGGAACCCGAAGAGGTAGCCCGCCATTTCTGCCAGCGTATTGGCACCAAACATTCCTCTTCAGCCTGGAATCGGACTCGTCTTTGCGTCGCGGGTGCTTTGTCGCCGGTCTGACTGATTCTGGTACTAGTGCTGTGTTGCATTGGTGTGTGCATGAAGAGGCGGGGCTTCGCTACCGCCAGCTGACGCAAGAATATCAAGCGCTGCAACGAGCCTACGCTCTGCTAGCCCAGACCAGCGAAGGGGACTACGACGCCGAGAAGGAGATCAAGGTGGCGCCCCTTCCCGCAACCCCCGGCCGGGTCGCAGCCTCCCCGTTCTCACCCAGCCTCGGGTGCTCTCTGGTCTGAAAGGAGGAGGAGGAGCCTCCCTCCTCCTTTCAGACCAGAGAAAAGCTGATGGTAGAAATGGGTCACTATCAAAGCAGAGTAGCAGATCTGGAGTCAGCGCTGAAGCAACAAGGACAGGTAAGCTCATCAATGAGCACACCTTTTTCTCAGACAAAATAGCTACATTCTTCAGTCACTCATCCGTCTGGCATTACTGGACCAACCCCCCCCCCGAACGTGGCTGGGAAAATGCGGAGAAAAGCAAATGTCATTTTCCAGTCAACCAAAGAATTTGTGGATGAAAATGACACAACATTCCAAAGCTGTCCACGCGTTTGTCTCTTCTAGAATGTCAAGTGGGTGGAGGAGAAGCAGCTGCTGCGTCAGAGCAATCAGCAGTTGGCCGAAAAGGTGACGGAAAGAAAGGCGCTGGGCGGAGTCGCTTGGCGTCACACCTGTCGGGAAGCCCCGCAGATGAGGTCTGACTGTCCTTTCAGGTCAGGCGGATGGAGGCGGAAGAAGCGCGTCTGAAAGAGCACATCCAGGATATCCGAGACCAAAACGAACTGCTTGAGTTCCGCATCCTGGAGCTGGAGGTGGGAAGACTCGCACAAGCGTGTTGAGGCCAGAGATGTACGGACGGACGGACGGACGGACGGACGGATGCATGCCTCTGCCTTTCAGGAGAGGGAGTGGCGCTCCCCCGTCTTGAAGTTTCTGCAAGTCCGTTTCCCAGACGGCCTCAGCCCTTTGCAGATCTACTGCGAGGCCGAGGGCGTGAGCGTAGGTAAGGCGTCCCTCGCAACCCTAACCTTAACCCGAGGTCCCAGAATACCTTACATTGCTCCTTGCGCCTTTCCCCCGGACATCGTCATCAGTGATCTGATGAAGAAGCTGGACATCCTGGGCTATAACGCCGTAAGTGTATGTCGAACTCCTTATGTTCGCACTCCACGAGACTCGGCGGCTCAAATGTGACTTTTGGAAGGCTTTGCGCTGAAAGAAGCTTGTTGACGCTGTGCCTTTGGGCTCTTGCAGAATCTCACCAACGAGGAGCAGGTGGTCGTGATTCACGCCAGGACCCTTCTCACCCTAGCCGAGAAGGTAACGCGCACGTCCACGCACGCTCTCGCATTCTGCTTATGTGACAGCAGCCTTTCCTCAGTGGTTAGAATACATCAAAGTGACCAAGTCAGCACTTCAACAGAAGATGTTGGACATTGAAAGTGAGAAGGTAGACAGACACGCGACATCAGCCAAGGGGAACTCCGGCAATGTGCCCCAACAATTCTGACCTTGAGCTGTGCTAGGATATGTTCTGCAAGCAGAAGGGCTACCTGGATGAAGAGTTGGACTTCAGGAAGTGTTCCATGGACCAGGCTCATAAGGTAAGCCGCCCTCAAATCTCCCGCCGGACCACTGATGGACGAGGATTGCGGCCCAGAGGATCCTGGAGCTGGAGGCCATGTTGTACGAGGCGCTACCGCAGCGGGACTGCCCCGCCACGGACGGCGAAAAAGCCAGCCACGCTGGCGTGAATGACGTGCTGACGGCGGATCAGAGAGAAGAGCTTAGGAGCGCCGTGGACCAATGGAAGCGAGCCCTGATGTGCGAGTTGAGGGAGCGCGACGCTTGCATCCTCCAAGAGAGAATGGATCTGCTGCACAGCGCGCAACAGGTAAGGGCCCAAAGCCAGCCCGGCACTTACTTGCACGCTTACTGGCTTTTGAATGCCACTTTCCATTTGTCCGTCCTAGAGGAACAAAGAGCTGAAAGAATTCATCGAAGCTCAGAAGAGACAAATCAAACAATTGGAGGAGAAGTTTCTGTTTCTCTTTCTATTCTTCTCCTTGGCCTTCATTCTGTGGCCCTAACACCAGCTGGTGAGTGAGCTCCAGCGGCACCGCACTCGACACCTCCGATACACTGCCAGCCGGTCTCAGACGTTGGCAGACGCTCCGATGCCAACGTATACCCCCCGCCACGGTGACAGAGGCACCGCGTCACACCGGCGCTCATCCAATCAGAAGGCAGGAAAAGCAAATTCACATGCAGGGCACTTTTGAACCAGAAGAGAGCGCCACAAAAAACGGTTGTTGCCCCAAACGCGCACTAAAAAGGGTCAGAATAACAAGAGTCCCACTGGCCAGCCGGGGCCACCCGTCCAGCTGTTTCTTCAGGGGGGAAAAAAATTGGAGTCACCGGTGAGTACATTTTGCATTTAGCTCTGCTTTTCTGCTTCTGTCTTCAAGTGTGTGGCATCCTGCGATCAAAGATTCAGCCAACCCCAAAGCGGTTGACCTCAACGTCCCACCACCATGCCTACCAGAGCAGGTGACGTGATGCTTTGGACATCCTTCCGTCTCAGATGCCCAAAAGTACTCTTTGCCACATCTGCGGCAATACGGTGTCTTTTCAAAGGTGCAAATAAATCCAGCGTGGGCGGAACACGCACGTCTTCGGTTTTTCCCGCTTTGTTTGTGTGACAGCTGTTGTGAAAATTTTATACAAATAAAGTTGTATAGTACAGGTTTGGCCAAGCCGCAACTCCCGAACCGCATGCGGCTCTTTTATGTTCATATCAACATTTGTGTGTGTGTGTGTGTGTGTGTGGGGGGGGGGGGGGTTGTGCGTGTTGGCTTCACTTGAGTTCAATTTGGTATTTTGGTCAAAAGCGCATGTGGTGAAATTCCACAAAGTAGGATGGGCAAACACATTTCTTTAAACTATGAGTGTCAATTGGGCTCTCGAAATGGCAGGGAAAAGATGCACAGCAAAACGAAAATACGTAGATGAACACAGGACGTTTTAATCAGAGTGGGAAAGTTTCTATTTTTTGTTGAACGTGATGGCAAACCATTCTGCCTGATATGTCAGACCTCAGCGCATTTCAAAGATTCAAATCTTCAGCGCCATGCACTTCAGCTCACTCCATGCTAACATTGATCAGGCGTCGAACCCGCATCATCATGCTTAAGAGGTGGCCATGCTAACCAGTGCGCCATTATGTCGACGCATAATAACTAAGTCTACTGGTCAAAACAGCGGTTACTATATGACGTCGCTACGTCGTGGTCACGTGACGCAGACAAGACGTCAATGGACGTGGGCAGAGTTAACTTGTTTAAAAGGGAGTAGGCAGAAGAAATATTTAATTTATTTAAATCTATTTTGAGTGCACACCATTATGCCAATGCATAACAACTGTAAATCTACTAAACAAAACAGCGGTTGCTATATGACATCTGCCACGTCGTGGTCACGTGACATACGTGACGTCGATGGGCGTAACTTTCGCCGGAATTCAAATCCGCGGGGAGAGTTAACTTGTTTAAAAGAGAGTGGGCAGAAGAATTATTTAATTTATTTAAATCTATTTGGTGTGTGCGCCATTATGTCAATGCATAACAACTGTAAGTCTACTAAACAAAACAGCGGTTGCTATATGACGTCTGCCACGTCGTGGTCACGTGACGCGGACGTGACGTCGACGCCTACTTTACATCCCACCGATCACAGGACCCCTCGGCTGCATAACCGTGCCCCCTTCCCAACCAATCGGATTTGCTATACGCGAAAACGACGCCAATGGAAAGAGCTTCCGCCCAAATTTAAATCCGTGGGCGTGGCTCGCAGCAGGAAGTAGGAAAATGGCGGCGATGTTGACAAAGACACAGCGGATGGTAACATACGACTAACAAGAGAAATATTTTTATTTTCTGCTTGCAACTGGACCGTCCAGAGCGTACACGGTAAGTACAACTCATCGTTTTTAAAAAGAAGTACTTTTGTTGCCCTGAAAAGCGAGTGAGCGTGGCGTTTGTGGGGGACGTCGAATTTCGACGATTCTTTCTGGTCAACGGTTGTAAATGATTGTGTTGATTAAAAAAGAAAACTTGATGTAACTCTACTTTTAACTGCCGTTTCAGATAGATTTGGAATTGCATCACATCCAATTTTGCCTAGAGCGTACACGGTAAGTAACACTCGTTGTGTTTAAGGAGATTTACGTTTGTAATAGCAGAAGTGTAGCCGCGTTGCGTTGTACGTGTGAATGTTGGTCCGGGCGAAATGTTAATGTTTAATTTCATTCCTTTAGGTTCCACGGTGTTTGTTGGCTGCAAGTTTTCCACTGCAAGAAGAGGCTCATATCATTGACCAGGAGCGAGCTACAATGGTGAGTAGCCATAACATTTATGTTAAACACTTCCTATTTCATGTCTAACAGTACTTGATTTAACAAATAACCATAAATAAATACAGTGTGGGCACTGAAGTTAACATATGTGATTATACTGCCTAATCTGTCACCGAGTAGATTGTTGCAAAGTAATATAAGATCCAAAGTTGTAATTCAGAATAGTTTTCAAAAGAAGGCCATTAGAATTATATACAAGTCTGATTACCCTGAACAAGCTATTAATTAAATCACAAATTCTTCAATTCAAAGATTTGGTAGATTATCAGACAAATAATGTCTAACAGTAATTGATTTAACACATCACGATAAGTAGATTGAGTGTGGGCACTCTCAAGTTAACATATGTGATTATACTGCCTAATCTGTTACAGAGTATGTTGTTGCCAAGTAATGTAGAATAGATCCAAAGTAGTAATCCAGAATAGTTTTGAAGAGGCCATTAGAATGATAAACAAATCTGATTACCTTGAACATAATAACAAGCTAAGTGTTTAATATGTCCTATGAAGTCAAAATTGGGCACCATCATGTGGTGAAATTTGGAATTGCATCACATCCAATTTTGCCTGGGAACAAACAGATTACATAAATCTTAGTTTTGAATAAGCCACTCCTTCTCAAACAAGTAAACTCTGCCCATTTTGCGCAGTAGATGTTCTGTTAATATCTAGTATTTATACAAAGTCATAATTTAAATTGCTTTCAACCTTCATTCATCGGTTCAACCAACATTACTCGCTCTTATTACCAACTTGTATTGATTTAACTAAGCGTTTAATACTTCCTATCAGGTCTCAAATCGAGATTTGGCAAAATACAATTTCAGCAAATCCAATTTTGCCAGGGAACAAAAATAGATTAAATAAACTAAATAAGTCCTCTTCCCATTAAATAAATCAGAAAAGTCTGTCTTGTAACCAGTCCTCTTCAAACAAGTAAAGTCTGCCCATTTTGTGCCGTAGATTTTGTGTCTATGCCTAGTATTTAAACAAAATCATAATTTAAACGACTTCTTTCCTTTTTGCCTGGGAAGAAAAGTAGATTAAATAAATTTAATAAGTCTTACTACTTCCCATTAAATAAATTAAATACGTCTTACTTGTTCCCACTCCTTTTCAAAACAGTAGTTTAAAACGAGGGCCCTTCACTCAATCTTTAACCTCAACCCCGCACGTTGTGTTGTATCTGTGAATGTTGGTTGTGGCCAAATGATAGTTTTCTTTCATTCGTTTAGGTTCCAAGAAAACTTGATGTAACTCTACTTTTAACTGCCGTTTCAGATAAGCGGGTATTACGTCGCAGTCATGTGCCGCGGATATGACGTAATTGCCCGAACCTCCGATTCAAATCTGTTGGCGCGATGGCCGTGAGCCACTGAGCAGCGACGATTATCAACAGAAATATCTTTATTTTCTGCTTGCAACTGGACCGTCTAGAGCGTACACGGTAAGTAACACTCATTGTGTTTAAGGAGATTTACGTTTGTAATAGCAGAAGTGTAGCCGCGTTGCGTTGTACGTGTGAAAATTGGTCGAGGCGAAATGTTAATGTTTAATTTCATTCCTTTAGGTTCCACGGTGTTTGTTGGCTGTATGTTTTCCACTGCAAGAAGAGGCTCGTATCATTGACCAGCAGGAGCTACAATGGTGAGTACCCCTTTCGTCTTCCATTTATGTTAAACACTTCCTATTTCATGTCTAACAGTACTCGATTTAACAAATAACCATAAATAAATACAGTGTGGGCAGTCACGTTAACATATGTGATTATCCTGCCTAATATGTTTATCACAAATATGTCACTAATCACTAATATGTTTATTTGTTTATCACAACACCTTTGGACCTTCAGCAATCGATTATTTCCCTTCATCTACATAGAGACAGAACGATGGTGTCTTAAACATCTCATTCATTTCACCAAATAACTTCACGCAGGTGGATAACGGCCGTCTCGGTCACGCTATGTTGCGTGATGCAGTTTTGAAGAACCAAATGCATTTATTCAATGAATAAGTCAAGCTAGTTCTATGTTTATGATGTTGTAAGTTACGGTACCGATTGAAGTTGAGTTCGAAGCCAGTGGAAAACAGCGCTGCGTTTGTGCTCTCCAGGCACAAATGTTGTGATCTCTGACTGACGACCGGGCGAGACTCGAGTAAGAGATGTCCAAACGAGCTCCGGCAGGGCGGGCCAAGGCGGAGCGAACGGACGCCCTTCAGGCCGCCAATGACGAGCTGAGAACCAAACTGATGGACGTCCAGTTAGAACTTCAGCAGGAGAAGAACAAGGTGAAAACCTCAACAGACAGACACTGCCTGCCTCCCTGCCTGCCTCCCTGCCTGCCTCCCTGTCTGCCTCCCTCCCTCCCAGTTTTCCCGATGTAGATTAGACATGCGTGTGCCATGACTGTGTCAGCCTACATCAACAAATGCACCGAGGACGTCAGCACCACTAAGAATATCATCACCCGGGGCAACCAACGACCCTGGATGACTGAGGAGGTACGTCAAACGCTACGAGCGCGGAACTCTGCCTTCAAGTCTGGCGACAAGGAGACACTGAGGACAGCGAGAGCCAACTTGAACCGTGCCATCAGGATAGCGAAGCGAGACCGCAGTCGAAAATTTCAGGATCGTTTCCACGACGTCAAAAACATCAGGAGTATGTGGCAAGGCATACGGGCGATTACAGACTACAACTCTGGGTGGGTGTAGTTGATGCTGACTTTCTAAATGGTCTAAATAACTTCTTTGGGAGGTTCGAGGCACTAAACGGCACTCCAGCAGTTAAAACTGTCCCCCATCAGGAAGAGGAGGTACTCTGCCTTGACTCCGCCGATGTGTTGAAAACCCTGAGGAGAGTCAACCCCTGTAAGGCCCCTGGCCCCGACAACATTCCTGGGCGTGTGTTCAGGGAATGTGCAAGTCATCTGGCTGGGGTCATCACAGACATTTTTAACACCTCGCTGGGCCAAGCCACAGTGCCGGCGTGCTTTAAGACTGCCTCCATCATTCCGGTGCCGAAGAAACCTCAAATCACCTCATTTAATGATTACCGGCCTGTTGCACTGACTCCGGTTATGATGAAGTGCTTCGAAAGGCTGCTTAAAGGTCACATCGTTTCCAGACTCCCCCTATTATTTGACCCGTTCCAGTTTGCCGACCGGCAAAACCGCTCCACTCAGGACGCCATCTCCTCCGTTCTTCACCTGAGCCTGGCTCACCTGGAGGAGAAGAACACCCATGTGCGGAGGCTGTTCCTGGACTTCAGCTCAGCGTTTAACACCATCATCCCACAGCATCTGGTAGGAAAATTGGAACACCTGGGCTTCAACACCCCCCTTCGCAACTGGCTGCTAGACTTCCTCACCAACAGACCTCAGTCAGTCCGGGTCGGACAGAACACCTCTGATGTCATCACCCTCAGCACAGGCTCCCTTCAGGGCTGCGTCCTGAGCCCCCTGCTGTGCACCCTGATGACACACGACTGCGTCCTCAGGTTCACCACCAATCACATCGTGAAGTCAGCAGACGACACAACGGTGGTGGGGCTCATCAGAGACAACAACGACCTGGACTACAGAGAGGAGGTGGAGCGGCTGGTGCAGAGAAAACAGCCTGATCCTGAATGAGGAGAAGATGAAGGAGATCATCGTCGACTTCAGGAAAAAACAGCCTCACCACGCTCCACTGATCATCAACAGCTCAGCTGTGGAGGTGGTCAGCACCACCAAATTCCTGGGGGTCCACATCACAGAAGACCTCACCTGGACTATGAACACTACGGCACTGGTCAAGAGGGCACAGAAGCGCTTGTACTTCCTGCGGAGGATGAGGAGAGCCCACCTGCCCCCACCCATCATGAGGACGTTCTACAGGAGCACCATAGAGAGCATTCTGACAAGCTGTCTCTCTGTGTGGTGTGGAGGCTGCACCGCCTCCGATTGGAAGAACGTGAGGAGAGTGGTGAGGACAGCAGAGAGGATCATAGGGGCTCCTCTTCCCTCCATTCAGGACATTTCATCTCAGCGCTGCATGTCCCGTGCCCGTAACATCATCAATGACCCATCACACCCCCACCATGGACTGTTCTCCCTGCTGCCCTCTGGGAAGAGGTTTGCAGCATCCGCTGCAGGTCCACCAGGTTCTGCAACAGCTTTTTCCCTGCTGTCATCAGACTGTTGAACACTAGAACTGTTGAGCTCTAAACTGAACTCTGCATCACACATTCACAGAACTTTATGACACTACGGACCTCTATCTTGCACTATCTCGCACTACCAACTTTACTGAACTTGTATAAACCCTTTAAATAGAAGTTTAATACATGGTTTAGCATTCCTCTGCACACTCTTGAATACTGTTTTGCCTACTTGCACTATTGCATAATTATCACTGCTGCACTTTATACTTATTTTTAATATATATATATATATAGTATATGTATATATATATATTTTCATAGGATATGTTACTTCTATTCAACTGCAATATCACTACTTTGTTGTAAGACGTATGCAACGGAATTTCGTTTTGTATGCACCATGTGCAGACAAGATGACAATAAAGTTTGTCTAAGTCTAAGTCTAAGTCATGTCAGGTCAGCTGTCTGGAGAGAGAGAGAAGTCAGGACCTGCGGGCGGAGCACCACCGTGCCACCGCCGCCATGACGGAACTCAAAAGCAAACTCCATGAGGAGAAGCAGAAAGAGTTAGCCATTACCAGGGAGACATTACTGCGGCAGCATGAAATGGAGCTGATGAGAGTGATCAAAATCAAAGATGGAGAGATCCAGCGACTGAATGCCTTGGTCCTCAGCCTGAGGGACGGCTCCATGGACAAGGTGATCCGCTCTATCCGTGTCTGACTATCCGCACGCCACGTCGGGCTTCGATGCGGCCGCTACCGTATTGTGTAGCTTGTCCCCAGTAAGCGTCGCGGCGCTCCGTTGCGGTCTCAACGGCCCGGTGTGGCGCAATGTCTGCTCAGGTGAGGAGGGGGGGCGCTTTGCTGGCGGAGGTGGAGGAGACGCGGCGGTGTCGGGAGACCGAGCGGTGTCGCCTCCACCAGGAGCGCGGAAGAAGCCCTGTCAGCGGCCCAGCAGGCCTGGCAGTCCCGAGCGGCCGAGCTCCGATCGGTTCATCACCAGCATCGGGAGGAGCTGAGCCGAACCAAGAGAGACTGCGAGAGGGAGATCCGCCGACTGGTAGGACTGATCAGATGCGCGGTGCGTGGCTATGTTCCCAATTTCGTTGTATACCTGCAGTGCAATGACACCTAAGGCATTCTATTCTATTCTATTTCACAAGAAGAAAATGTCCGGTTGCTCGCTTCGCTTTTGTCACAGCAAAGGTGTTCTAGTCGATTCAAGAAAAAAATTGGCCGGTTGCTCTCTTTGTTTTTGTCACAATTCTGGCAAATGAGTTTGCCCGCCTGCCTGAGCGCTCCCCGTTTGTACATCCAGACGGATGAGATCAAGCTGAAAGACAGAGCGGTTAGTGTTTTGGATGAAGCCCTGGGGCCGGCCACGTCCACCGCCTTCAGCTGCAGACTCAGGCTGCCGAGCAGCAGATCGCTGCCCTGAGGGATTCCCAAAGGGCGGGCCTAAACTACCCTGGAAGTGGGGTCAACGCCGCTACTAGCAATCCTCTTCATTGCGTAAGCCACCTCATCACACACTTGCAGTACGCATGACTTAGTTCGTTGCTGGAGGAAGGTAGCACAAAAACAGTTTTGAACTTTGAACGAGTGCTTGTGTGTGTGTGTTGCGGGGCGTTTTCAGTCTCAGGAGGATCGGGACACGCGACGGTTTCATCTGAAAATCGCTGAGCTCAGCGCAGTCATCAGGAAACTGGAGGATCGAAACGCCCTGCTTTCTGAAGAGCGCAATGAACTGGTAATTTATTGACGGCACGCTTGAAGGTTTGCGCTACGTTTGATGCGCGCCATCCAGCGAGGCACCCATTGCGTTTGCTTATTAGTTGAGCGGCGCGGCGAGTCGGTTGCCTGGTAGATGTCTTTTATTGGGAGCCAAAGCCACGATTCCGTTCAAACCGATGCAAAAGGAATGGATACGTTCTGGCCCGCGTGTTGTGCGTCTTTCACATCCCGCACTTCATGCTTGCAGCTAAAGCGACTGAGAGAAACAGAAAGCCAGTTTCTGCCACTCCTGTACAAAAACAAACGCCTGAGCAGGAAGAATGAAGAACTCTCGCTGGTGCTGTGTCGCCTTGAAAACAAAGTGCGCTTTGTCACCCAGGAGAACGAGGAGATGGCAAGCTTGGTAAGTCGACGCGGACAACGGCGGCGTGCCAACAGAGTCCACTGCATTTGTGTTCCACAGAGAAGGCCTAGTTCGCTCAATGACCTGGACCGCGGTTGCGGCCAGCAGGACGGTGAAATGGAGTTCCTTCAAGTTGTGGAGCAGCGGCACATCATCGACGACTTGTCCAAGGTCTTCAGGCAGGCGACTCGGTGCACGTACGGCAGCGCCGCGCTCGCTCGCTGTCGCCAGGAAACCTTTTCCGTCCAAAGCTTGGCCGGCGGCCGCCATCCAAAAAATTGGCCCCTTAAATTCCGACCTTTCAAGCAGGAGCATTGTGCGCACGCGTTTGAACACGCTTTAGACTTGTTTTGCCGTTTTCAGCAGCTCAAAGCTCCCGTTTTGTCAGCGCCTTTGCCACTCGCTGTGCGCTGAAAACGACGGACTTGCCCGGCTGCTCAGCCCGTCAACCATGAGCCGCGAGCGCGACGTCATTGTCCGTAGGCAGCTAGTGACAAAATGCACCCTGTTAGAGTTGCGCTCGCTCCAACTTATTTTGCAAGAACCACACGGGAGACAAGTAAGTTCTTTTGGACACCTGCAGGTGGAGAGTCCATCCGTTGTACGAATGAAGTCTGACTCTCGGCTCCTGCACGAGCATTTTAATTAAGAGAAACAGGGTGGGTGTAAGAGTGGATTGAATAGAGGAAGCCCTTGACCTCTAGTCAAAACATAGCAAGGGGTGTTTTACAACTTTGTGTAGGAAGGGATAAGCGATAGGGATAAATAAGGGATAAATAATATTATTTATTACAGGTCGCAGTCAAAGTCAAAGCAACACAATGATACGATAAAGATAATCTGGAAAACCCTGACACACCCTGTAGTTGTCACTTTTGGAAAAGACTCGAACTTTGATCGACACTTCCGGGCTGTTCTGACAGATCGTCGCTCTTCGGACGCAAAGTATGGCAGCGGACCAAGAGGTATGTACGGCTTCGTGCACCAACTGCACCCTTCTCTTAGAGAGGTTGTCTCTGCTAGAGGGACGTGTCCGCCAGTTAGAGCAGAATAGTGCGATAACAGTAGTTGCGGCGGACACAGACGCGGGCTGTAGTCAGCCCGCTAGCCCGGTTAGCATTAGCCCCAAGCGGCTTGCTGATCGCGATGAGCCAGGTAAGACGCATAGCCGTCCAAAGTCATCTCGGTCTACTGGCCCTCGCACTTTGGTCATAGGCGACTCCATTACCCGAAACATTACGCTTAAAAATCCAGCCACGGTAATGTGTATTCCTGGGGGCAGAGCACCCGACATAGAAGCTAATCTTAGGGAGCTGACTCGCAATAGGCCTAGTCAACAGCGTAGTTCCAACAACACTAGCTACTCGGACATAGTGATACATGTCGGCTCCAATGATGTTAGGATGAGACAATCAGAGATCACAAAGAAAAACATAGCGAGGACTTGTGATCTTGCCAGAAAGATGAGTCGGCATCGAGTATTTGTCTCTGGCCCCCTGCCTGGGAGAGGCACTGATGAGAGGTTTAGTAGATTAGTCTCCCTTAATCGATGGATGGCTGGGTTCTGTAAAAAGCAGGGACTGTATTTTATAGATAACTGGTCATCTTTCTGGGGCCGCCCCGACCTGCTGAGGAAGGACGGCCTTCACCCTAACCGTGAAGGCGCCTTCACTCTTTCTAGGAATATAGATTACTGTTTGAGCCTCTCATGACAGGTCACTCTAGAGCAGGCCAGGGCACAGGTGATTAGACCACCTGTGAGGATGGGTTTGGAGTCTGATAAGTTAAAGTTAACTAGCGCTAGGCTAGACTTTCAGCATACACATAGCTCCTCGTGTAGACTAGAGCGCGACAGTTTAAATAGTGCTGCAATACACACAAACACACTTTCTACTGGGGTAGTAGACAAATCCAATCACTCCGTCCCGACCGGTCTTGCTGATGAAACGGTGCCTGCTTTAGATAACTTCACATGTGTAACAAATATTCATCATCAAATTCCCACGGTCGTTTCATCCCACCGCCCTAATAAACTTTTGAGAGGTGATATTAGGCCTAGAGAACACAATTTTACTCGCATCCCGTTTAAAAATCTTTCGATAGATACGCACCCTGA
The DNA here is from genome assembly GCF_059516105.1 of Syngnathus floridae. Lineage (NCBI taxonomy): Eukaryota > Metazoa > Chordata > Actinopteri > Syngnathiformes > Syngnathidae > Syngnathus > Syngnathus floridae. Next base: position 984 of record NW_028284164.1, on the reverse strand, counting down.
TCAACCGATTACACTTAAATTCGGTTTTATGAATATTAGATCACTTCATACGAAAGCAGTTCTCGTTAATGACCTTATCACGGAACATAATCTAAACGTTTTTGGTCTTTGCGAGACCTGGTTAAAACCTAATGAATTGCTGCCACTTAACGAGGCCTCGCCTCCAAATTTTGTGAGCTCGCATGTGGCACGTCCTCGAAAAAAGGGTGGGGGTGTCGCCCTCATCTCAAATTCTGAGCTTAGATTTAGGCCTCGCTCAATTCACGTATTTAAAACATTTGAAGTTCTCATTGTGCGATCCACTGCGTTACCGTCATTCTATCTTGTTGTTATTTACCGCCCACCCGGGGCTTACTCTGGCTTCCTGGATGAATTTTCAGAATTTGTGGCTGATCTAGTGACAAATGCAGATAATATAGTTATCATGGGTGATTTCAACATCCACATGAATTCACCGTCAGAACCACTGACTTCGGCATTTCAAACTTTAATCGATACGTGTGGTTTTACGCAAGCTGTACAAGCAGCAACGCATAAGAATGGAAATACCTTAGATCTGGTATTATCCCGGGGACTAGCAACCTCAAATATAGCAGTACTGCCATACACTACTGTTCTGTCTGATCATTTCTTAATAAAATTTGAAATTTTAGTTCCTTGTCAAAGACAAGAGAGCAATCGGCATTATAGCAGTCGTAATCTTAACTCCATGACTGCAACTGCGCTGTCTGAGTTACTGTCGCCGGCAACCGCCATGTTTCCCGCATACAGCGGCTCTATCGATAATCTTACAAATGAATTCAATGCGACATTATTAAAAGCCATCGACTCTGTGGCACCGCTACGTCTGAAAACTCGCCGTAGATGGCCAACTCCGTGGTTCACAGATGAAACACGTACGTTTAAACAATTATGTAGAAAGCATGAGCGCAGATGGCGTTTAACCAAACTTGAGGTTTTCCATCAGGCATGGAAGGACAGCCT